>NC_044906.1:478281-580857 GCF_001633185.2 Quercus lobata | reverse complement strand
AAAAAAAAAAAAAAAAAAAAAAAAAGGAAATGAGAAGGAAACAAACACAAACACTTGCCAAGAAGATTTATTTTTCAAGTTATTTTTGTTTTCATTTTTCTTTTTTTGGTTTATCTTAAAAGAAAGAAGAAAATGAAATAGATACAAACACAAACATGCTAACCTAGAATGAGAAAGGGCGTTAATTTAATGTTTGTTTCTTAAGAACGCTCAAGAAAAATTAAAATAGTTCCTATAAATTGTTTTCTCAATCTTTAAAATTGAAAAAAAAAATTTTGAATTTTTTGAATTTAATTTTTTTTTATTAATTAAAATGCTGACTTGTCATTTTTAAAAGCAAAATAATTTTTCTAATATTATTTTATTTGCCATATTAGCATCTAACATGTCACCTATGCACTCTGTTTGCTACTTCAGATTTTTCTGTTACTGAGTTAACCGTAGAGACCAAAATAAAAATGATTTTCTAAAATCAGGGACTAGCCTAGGAGCGAAATCAATTTAAGGACCAAATCAAGAATCGGCTCAAATGTAGGTACCAAAAGTGCATTTTTGCCTTTTTTTTTTAAGATTTCGGGTTTCCCCCTTTACAAAACGATTTTCTTTTTTATTTGAAAATAGATTTTTATTTTGGAAATAGTTTTTAGAAAACAGATTTTTATTCTAAAAACAGTTTTTTTGAAAAGCAGATTTTTTTTAAAAAAAATTTTGAAAACAGTTTTTTTTATTAAGAAAATAGTTTTGAAAACAGTTTTTTTTTTTTTTTTTTAAGATTCATAAAACAGTTTTTTTATTATGAAAGCAGTTTTATAAAACAGATTTTTTTTTTAAAAAAAAAAAAGAAAAGAAAGAAGGAGTTTTATATTACAAAAAAATTTAATCTAAAGAAAAAGCTTTTGGAAAAAAAATTAAGTTTCGGATTTCCCCCCTTTTTTAAAAATCAGATTTTTCTTAGTTTTGAAAACTTTCTATTTTAAAAAAAAAAAAAGCATAAGAAAAAATATTTGTTTGAAATTTTTAAGAGATTCAAAAAAAAAAAAAAAACTTTTAAAAAAGTTCCTTTAAAAAAAAAAAGACTTGATTTTTAAAGAAAGTGGTGGAAAAAGATTTTAGAAAAAATAATTTTCTTAGAATAGTGTGTAGGGGAAATGTTTTACCCAAGTATATTTATTTTATGGCACATTATTAATGAGAAATATAAAGAGACAACAATAATAAAGTGCTAGAAAATAGATTGCAAGGAAAATAAGGATCTTGAAATTTAAATGATGTAAAAGTAAAAAACTTGAAATTTAAATAACAGAAAAGCAAAGATCTTAAAATATAAATGATATAAAATAAAGAGCTTGAAATATAAATGACATAAAAGTAATGATATTGGAATATTGTAAAGGTTGATTAAAAAATGTTTTTTTTTTCTCTCTTAAATAAATTTTAATCTCTTTCAAGCCTCATGGATTCTTCAACATAAAGAAATGGGAGTTCTAAACCATCACCATTCTTATGAGACATACCCACATTGTGCTCTAATGGAAGTTTAAAAACCATTTAAGAGAGATAGTACAAAATCTTATTTTAGGTGTGTATATATATATATATATATATATAAGTGCAATAAAATAAAAGGGGAGAGGGGATGTGCAAGAAATTAAATGGGATGACATAAAATAAAAGGCAATAAAAAAATCCCTAGATGCCTAGGTGGGATAGGATTTCTTCCCCCTAAGTTTACTTCCCGTTCATAGCCGACGAGATGTTCCAATATCCATCTAGGGATACCAACACAATAATATAAGCCAACAACAATAATATGAACATTGAAATAAAGAGATAGATATATACGCAATATGTACAAGAGCATAGTAAAAATAAAAGCAACTATGAACAACAAGCAAAGTGAAAGAAATGATTTTTATATATATGGAAGTGATGATTACAATATAATAAAGGGGTGGCATAGGTTTAGTTATTAAGGAACTAACCCATCCCTGTAGCCTTATACACAAAGATTACAACAAGAAAAAGGATGAGGATTTTTTGTGTAGGGTTTCCTAGAGAGGGAGAGGGGAGAGAATTTTTTCAAAATTTCCTTAATTTTTCTGACTTTTCCTCACTTTTTTCTCTCTATTTCTCTCTCTTTTTTTTTTTTTTTTCTTTTTTTCCATAAAGAACTCTATATTTTTTTTTCTTAAAAATAGGTGGGGGGTATTTATAGGGGAAGGTGGAAAATATATTAAAATACACTAGTGCTAGCTGCCCATAGCAAGGGGCAGTTAGCATTGGTGTATCCTGATACACCAATGCTAGCCTCTCACTTTTGCTACCTCATAAACCTTTTTTCTTTTTCTTTTTTTTTAAAAAAAGGTTTGGCCTGATTTTCGCACGGCTGTTTGGAGGCCTTTCCGAGCTTTGTTTCCTTCAAATTTTATATGCACAAAAAGCTCTTCATGTCTAATTTATAACAGTCCTAGCCTTGCTCGATTTGGAGCTATGGTCATCAAGATATCGCGCTTGGAAGGAAGGTGATGCAAAGTTGAAAATTCTAGACGTTTTTTCTTGAAAAATTCATATATTTCAATCCAAAGTAGATATGGTCGAGCTCCTTTGGTGAAAATTAGCTAAGACCTTTTTCTTCAAGATGGTCTAGCCTGCTCGTTCCAATTCTTGCCCAATCGATACAATTTATCACGCGAAGTCGAGTAAAAAACTGCTAGTTTTTTCTTTAAAAAAGTAAAGATTTATTAGGGTTTTCAATATTTTGGTGATATCTCATCCGTTTTAACTCTAATTTTGGCCCGTAGTTATCGTTTCAAAGGGAAAAATATGCCCGATAGTCCAAAATTCAACACGATCTAACGATTGAATCAAAAAGTCAACTTTTTGACCATGCCCAGTTAGGGTTTTGGTCTTAATTGCTGTAAAATAGATTTTTCAATCAATGTAACTTTTTGACTTTTTGATTCACTGTTCAAACATTTTGTGCTTATTTTTTCCCTTTTTGGCTTTGAAATCCATGATTTTGCACCTTTTTCAAATTTTTTGATTTTTTGATCTTTGTTTTGACTCGTGAATTAGGACCGAACAAAAGATGGTATCAACAATGTTAATCTGTTTTTCGTAAATAAATTATTTGTCAAACATTGTTGGGTTTTGTAAGATAACCACACTTGGGTCTGAACATAAAGGACTTTCAATCTTGCAATTCTTTATGCTTTGGTGTATTGTATGATTCAAATCTGCTTGTAAGTAAAAAAACCCAATTTTTTGTGAAAACGTTTGCCATTGTCACAGGTGAAAAAAAAAAAAAAAAAAAAAAAAAACTGTGTTATTACTGAAATCTCTACTATATGAATGAACTTAAATTTCAGTTTATTTTCTCAATGCATGTTGTGAGAGTGCTCTTTTTTCAGGATACTCAGGCCCAAGGATCCCGGGCCTAAATAAAAAAGAAAAGGGATTTGGTGGACGGGCCTTGACTCACCGCAGCTAATGAGCTGTTTAAGTCAAAGTACGTAGAGAGAATCCTGACATTAAAGAAAAATGCAGACAAGGATATCGTAGAATGCCAAAAGTATTACGACGTGAATTCAGAACAAATACAGGATTAGCAAAACGATAAAAAAGGTGCAGTGGGGATCCTGGGGAGTTATGAGCAGTATTTCATTAACAAGTCTGTTTGATTACAGAAAGCTCACTAGGACGTGATACAAGGTCCAATCAAGCTCAAAAATATGCAGTCTTGAATGGCTGTTTCAGCCTTTCAAAACTTGCAAAGTTTGATTCCTGTTGAATCCGAGTATGTGCAATAGTGGCCTTTACAGGATATCGGGAAGAAGTATTTCGCTCTTCCCTTAGTATTTTTTTCTTTCTGGATGGATTTTTCTGATAGTTCTTCCTCGAGAGTTTCTTCTCTTTTTTTTTTGTGTGTTTCTTTTCCCTTTTTTCGCTGCCCTCTTCATAACCCGTCCCCTCCTTTTATAATGGAGTTTTTCTGGGTATCCCGGGTTCCTCTGTTTTGCTCTTTTGCAAACAGAGCATGTTCTGTCACTGTTGCCTTGGTAAGTCCCTTTGCCGTTTTCTCTCATTCTTTCCTTCTCTTGGTTCTGATTCCTTCAAAAGCTTCTGGTCGGTCATCCTCTTTGGGACATGCTGAGGTATGTCCTTCTCGGTATTCCCATTTCTGGCGTATTTCTCTTTTCCCTTTCTTTCCTATTTGGGCGGAATCTTGTTCTGCCATCAACGAAAGTCATTCGTTGCTATTCTTTCTTCCCTGTCCGGGTTCCCCGAGGCCTTTTGCTGTCTGTGCCACGAGAGGTCGCTCGCGCTTCTTGTCTTTCTTCTTTTCCTGTCTTCTTTCTACCGATTTGTCTCAGTCTTCCCTTTTTATTTGTGCTTAAAGGGTTTTGGGGATCCTCGCTTCTTTTTATTTTTGCCGTGGTCTCTTTTTTTCTTTTTGGGTGCTTCTTCCTTTTCTGGGCTTCAAGATCCTAGGCCTTCCTTTTATCCCCCATGGGTCATTCGTACCTGTTACTTTGGGCTTGGTCTGGATTCTTTCTTTTGGGCTTGACTTGCTCTTCCATTTCTTTTGGGCTTATTTTATTGTAATCTTTTTTTTTTTGGACCTCAACATTTAGCCCCCCGAGCTCGTGGGTTGCCTGAAACCCACGCGTGAGTGATTTAGGTTTCCCAGGATCTTCGTAGTATCCCCCTTTTTCTACTGGGTTCCCTTCCTTTCTTACTTGGGATCCCGGCCTTTTTCTGCTGCTTTTAGTCACCTCCTTTTTGTGTGTTGCATTCCCTTATAATTATTACCTTTTGCAGCTTCCTCTTTACACGGGACGTGGCAGTTGAGTATTTGAGGTAAAACTCCTCTACCCACTTTTCTCGCTTCCCGTTATTTCTCATTAATAACTGCTGATCACTTCAAATTAAATTTCTTGGCAACTGGCGCGTCTTTCCATAAACTGTTTTCCCCAATTGCTGTTTGCGCCTTTATTGTAGCCGTTTCATCTTATCACTTTGCTTCTCTGAGTTTTTCACTCTTCGTGTTTCTCTTTCTCTTTCTTTTTTTTTTTTCTTCTCTATTACTCTGGTCTTCCTCCCTTTCGCACTTTCAATCTCTTTTCTTCTCGGAGTGCGTGTTGTTGCGATGGCTTCTTCTTCTTCTCGAAAGAGGAGAGAGCGTACTCCCAGTCCTTCTGAGGGCGAAGGTTCTTCTGGTTCTGCTCCGAGTGATTCTCACGAGGTTACTGAGCGTCTAGCCTTCCCTTTACGGGATCCTTGGTATTCTCTCAGTTTGTTTTTTCCTCATATATCTCATGGTGAGGCTCCTCCATCCCCTCACGTTTGGATGTTTTCTGGTCAAGCGGGTTTCGCTGGTTCCGCCCAAGTTCCTGACCCTAGAGAGATTTTTGATCTCCAGATCAGACAAGGAATCCGAGAAGCGGTTCCTATTTTCTTCGATTTTGTTCCAGGAAAGATTCAGGGCTGGCCTATATGGGTAGACAAGGAACTGTCTGATGCTGATTTTGTGGGTCGTTTGGAGCGCGCCGGTATCCTGAAGGCAGTGGCTATTTCCAGAAACCTCGAGGGCTTCAGAGACGCAAAGGGCTCAGGCATCTGGTACGTCGTTGGTGCCCTTCCCTTCATACTTTTTTCTTTTCTACTGGTGAATTGACAATCACCTTAGAGGATGTGGTTAATAACTTCCTCCTCCCAGTGTTTGGTGAAGAGAATCCCTTTGATATTAACCTTTCTGATGAGGATCTCGTGGTAGAAGAAAAATTATTTGGTCACTTTGGTGGTCGCGCCGCTTCTTCTGGTGGTAAACCGGCTAGGATGGGGAGATGGGTGATGACCCTCTCTCGTGAAAAAGATAAGGAAGTGAGGTGGGCTGGTTTCCTGGCCTTTTGGCTTAGTAAATTTTTGTTTAGTGAGTTCCCTGGGTACGGAGTTAAGTCTTCGTTTTTTCCGTTGGCAATCAAGTTGGCTCGAGGTACCCAGTATCCTTTGGCCCCTCTGTTTTTGGGTCACGTTTACTCTCAATTGGACCAGCTTCATGGGGATGAGGCTGAGGGTGACTCCTGTTATGTGATCACTTCGTCTCTTCACTGCGCTATTCTTCAGATTTTCATGTGGGACCGTTCTGCAGCTACTTTGGCTAAGTGCAGGAATTTGAAGTTTGTGAAAGACAAGTTCCAAGGATCCCCCGACATAGTGAAGGGTCTTTGTGGCAATTCTACTGATGCCTTTCCCATTATTTTTCGTTGGATTAGCTTAAAGGGTGGTGGCCTCAATCTTGTGGAGTTGTTTGACCAAGCAGGGAGCTTATATTGGAGATCCCCTCGTGAGTTTGGTCCTGGCTTTGCGTGTGATTCTGTGTTGTCTTCTTTTTTATCTTCTACAGGTAATACCTTTGACTTGCGCCGTGGTGATGAGGGCAGTCTGGCTTATCTTGCCTGCATTAGCCCTTCCTGGCTTCCTGTGCCTTCTTCAAGTGGCCCAAAATATACTCATTATTCAGCACACCGGGTGCTCCGACAATTTGGTTTTGATCAGGACATTCCTCCAGTTTTTAAGGATGTGGTGCCATCCCTTCCTTCATTGGATCCTTTCTTGAGGCTGCAAGCCTTTTCTTATTGGTCGCGGAGGAGCCCCCAATTTGCAGTGCCTAACTCCCAAAGAGGAGTCTTTGCTTCTAGTGGCTATACGAGTTATTGGAGGAGAGTGCAAAAGTCCTTTGTTGATTATGTTGGCACTGGCACAGTTCGGGATGTCCCGAATCCTAGCATTATTTCTGCTCCGTCATCCAATAGGCGTTTATCCCTTCCTACTGCTGGGATTGTTTCTGCTGCTGCAAGCAGCAAGACTGGATTTGCAGAGTGGCATGCCTCCAGGGGAGGTTGGGTGGTTTATGGACAGGATTTTCCTGAGACCTGGCTAGGTGATAGCCTTCATCATTGGTGCTTCCTCTGGGGTGCCCATCAAAAGGGGTGCAACAGAGACAATAAGTGCTGCCACTGCTCCGAGTAAAGGTAAGGATGTCAAGCCGAAGAAAATGAAAGCTGCTGATGTTGGCGAAAGTACAGGAGGTGTGGAGATAGGCTCTGAGGCGAAAAGAAGGAAAACGGGGAAATCTCAAGCACACTTGGCATCTCAGGAAGGCAAGGATGTCAGGGAACCTTTGGTTTCAAGGACCCGGAAGAAGACTAAGGTAGAGCCTTCTTTTCCCCAGGTTCCTGTGACTGCCTCAGTCCATGGTTCTTTAGGATCCTCTGGTTTGGTATCCCAGCCTCCTTTAGGACCCTCTGGGCGTACTCGTAGTAAGCAAAAGACTTCCAGAGAATCTGTAGAGAGAGAGAGAAGGGCAAGACTTCTTTCCTTCTTCTCTTTTTTTTTTGTTGCACTTGTTTCTATTTTGCTGACGAGTGGTGATTTCCCTTTGCAGTCCAAGCGCAAGTCTGATCACAAGACGGGTAAGAGCCAATCTTCTGGAGACGACGTGGTATGTGTTCCCCTTTTTCTTTTGTTCTTTCCCTTTTGTTCTGTCATTGTATTGTCTGCATTTCCTGCTGTCTTTCTTTTGACACTGCCTTCTCCTCTTCTTCTTCCTTTAGGTGGAGGTATCCCCTCCTATGACTGACAAGGCTCTGGGGGAGGAAACTATCACAGCTCTTTCTGTTGTTTTTCCTGTTATGGGGGAGGAGCCCCCTACTGATGACCCAGCTGAGGAAACTGGGCAACCAGTGCAAGGTTCCCAGGATTCTCAGGATCCCAAAGCTTCTGGGATCCCGTTATCTCAAAGTCCCCGTCTTGAGCGTACTCCTAGTCCTATTAGGACTGTGTTTCCTCAGTCCTTGTCAGATAAAGGTGCTTTGGGAGACACTCCTTTATCCAAACAAACAGGTAAACCTTGTTTCCTTGGAATAGCGTTATATTCCATCTTCTTTTCCAGTTTTTCTTGAGTTCCTCCTTTTCCTTTTCCTTTTAGGTCAAACCAGTGAGAAATCCGCTCCCAGTGTTGCTTCTTCTTTAGAATCAGAAAGTTCAGAAGGTGAGTGCAAGCTACTCCCATCGTGTTTCCCTTTTTTTTATTTTTTTTTATTATGGCGAAGCCCCCTGCATCTATCCCTTCTTTTAGCCACTTTGCCATTGGTCCTTCACCTTTTCTTCAACTTGCCTTATGTTCCTTCCCAGAATCTTCGGGGAAGTCAGGAGATCAGGAAGAAGAGGCTCTGCCCCAAGAAGCTGGAACCGGTTTGTTCTTCTTTTTTTCTCTTCTCCCCCTTTTTTTTTTTCTTTTTTTTTGAATATTGATACAGGCTTTGCAGGTTCTGAGCCTGTTATTCCTGAAGGAATTGTGAGACCTGTTCAAGTTGCTGACCTTCGTCCAGAGCAAAAGGCTGCAAGTCCTCCTGTCTCTGCAAGTGGTGACACGATGATGGGGGATGCCTCGAAGATGACTGCCTCAGATCTTGATTCAAGGCTTTCCTCTTTTCTGGCTCGCTTTGATCTCTTGGAATTCAACAGCCTTCCTGCCAACCACTTCCATGTTTTTGGGTCTTCTTATGGCAGCTTCCTGCGTTTCTCTGTTCCTGTGGAAGGCCTGCCGCTGCTAGAGAGTCTGCTCAAGAGTCACGGGGATTTTACCAGCGGCTTCAGGGGAGGTGTTTTTCTAGGCAACATTTTAATGGAGCTGCTGTGTGCTGTGCTGATTTCCCTAAGGAATTCCTCTGTAGATTCCTTGTCTGAAGAAAAGCTTCTGGAGTGGAGAGGGGTGGTGCAAGACCTTCTAGAGGCCAAGTTTAATTTGTCTTTTCTGCTGGATCACTTGCGTCTGCTGGCTCATATGCTATTTCAGAGGCAATCTTTCAAGAGTATAGACACTGAGATAGCTGCTGCTGAGGAAGCTTTGGCTCGTGCTCACAAGGTTTTACAAGACTTGAAGGTCAAGCGGCAGAGGATCCTTTCTACTTTGGCTGTGCCTGTTATTCCTCCGGATGCCTCCCTGTTGGCCGGCCTCATTCCTTAGCCTCTTTTTTTTTTAGATTTACATAAACAATTTGGGATTGTATAAGTTTTTCTTTTTGAACATTGTTCTGCTCTTTGCTTTCTCTTTTGTGTTTCAAGACTGTTCTCTCCTTTTTTTTTTTTAGTATGTGAATCTGTCCTTTTCTTTGGTATATTGCCTTTTCTTTCCTATGGCTCTTTTCTTTCCTGAGTCCTGGACCATGGTCTTCACAGGTTTCACTGTAAATTCTGGTCCAGGTACCCGGTAATCTATTGTGCAAGTACTGAACTGGGTACACTGGTATCCTTCTCATATATATTTTTGAGATACGGTCCCAGTTCATGAACTTTGACAGGTTCCCCTTTTGCCAAGTGCTAGGCTAGGTATCCTAGATATTTTGCTTTTATTCTGTGATCCTAGACCTATGCACTTGGGACTGTTTGTGGGATATCTGAAATTATTTGTGAGGTGAATCCTGGGCCATATGTAAAAGGGTATTACATACTCTCCCCTTTTTTTTGACTCAGGTATCCTTCCTAAAATTTATCCAAACTCTTTTTTTTGCAGTATGAAAAACTTAAATGTTAAAAAAAAACAGGAATTTCATTAAAACATAGTCATTTTCAAGGAACAAAGAAAAGTCTTTTGGTGCAGTATTGATCACAAAGTGTCAATCTATCACATGTTCCTGAACAAAATTATCTTAGACCAGAATTCATGATAAAGGCTAAAAAGACAAAAAAATAAAAGAACTTAGCAGATAGTGAAGCTGGTGAAAGGACCCTGAGGTACCGGGATCCCCTTGTCCTTATGCATAATATTGCTTCAGCCATTTCCCGTTTATGGGCTCTGTCAGGACTGTTCCATCTTCTTTGGCAAGGTAATAATACCCACTTTCATGAGCTGCATTGATGATGTAGGGTCCTTCCCATTTTGGGGTGAACTTGGAAGGCCCTGGCAGGTTCCTCCTCACGTGCTCCGCCATCCTTAGCACTAATTGCCCTTTACTGAACACTCTTGGGCGTACTGCTTGTGCATATGCTCTGGTCATTCTTTGCTGGTATCTCTGGCTTCTTTTCTTAGCCAGTTCTCTTTCTTCTTCTACTCCTTCCAGATCTGCTAGCCTCTTTTCATTGCTTGCGTCCTCACTTTCTCCCTGGTTTTCCTCCAGAACTACCCTTGGTGTAGGAATGACTAACTCCACAGGGCTGATGGCTTCTGTTCCATAAACCAGGGAGAATGGGGAGAATCCTGTGGCTGTCTTTACAGAGCTTCTACATGCCCAAAGCACATCTGCCAGATGGTCACTCCATTTTCCCCCATACTCATGCTTCATTTTCTTAAGGATCTTTAATATTACCCTATTAGTGGCTTCAGCTTGGCCGTTTCCTTGTGGATAGTATGGGGTAGATCTTCCATGCTTGATGTGGTATGCTTCAGTTAATCCCTTTCATATCTTTGTTTATGAATGGGGTTCCATTGTCGCTGATCAATCTTCTGGGGATCCCGAACCTTGTAATGATGTGGTCTCGAATGAAATTTGCCACAGCTGCTCCAGTAGCTTTTTTCAAAGGGATGGCCTCTACCCATTTTGTAAAGTACTCCGTGGCTGCCAGGATCCATATATAACCATTGGATGGAGGGTTTATAGGCCCTATGAGATCGAGCCCCCAAGTATGAAAAGGCCATGGCGTCGTCATATCCTGTAGGACATTTGGGTGAGTGTGAATTGCATCTCCCAGGACTTGGCAAGCATGACATGTTTTGACCAGCTCCTCAGAGTCTCTTTTCATCGTTGGCCAGTAATATCCCAACAATAGCAACTGCTTGTACAGCCTTCTCTTTCCTGGGTGACTTCCACAATCTCCAGAGTGTACCTCTCTGACTACTTCTCTAGCTTCCTTTGGTCCCAGGCACCTGAGGGGATCTCCATGGTATCCCTTTTGAATAAAATGTCATTCTGTAGGAAATACCTGCACGCTAGCTTTTTGAGCTTGTGGGCCAGTTCCCTGTCGGTTGGCAGGATCCCCTGAGCCAGGTATCCTATGAAAGGAACCCGCCAATCTTCTGCAATAAACACCGCGTAGCTTTCTTCTTTGTCTACTGCCAAACGACATTCCTGGCATTTCCCCTGTATGATTGCTGCTTCCTTGTCCATATCCGGCCAGTAATACCCCATGCGTTGCATTCTTCTGTATAGGCTGACTTTTTCTGCAACTCCACATGCTTGGGCGTGTAATTCTTCTAGTTTCGCTTTTCCTTCCTTCTCGGTGATACATCTGGACAGTATTCCTCCTGGCAGTCTCTTATATAACTCTCCTTCTATCTGAGTGTAATCCATTAGTTCTTTGATGTTCCCTCTGGGGCTTGCCTCTTTCATCCTTTCTTTGATTTCGTCCCTCCAGTCCCACTGTTTGGATTCCCCGGGGTACATCCCTTGGAGGATCCTTACAATAGAATGTTCCTGCCTTCCTATTTTTATCAGCGTATCCCTCCCATTAAATGGTATTTGGGATCCCAGGGTGGCGAGAGCATCTGCAAACTTGTTCTCACTTCTTTGAGTGTATTCTATGCTGAAGGTTTGAAATTCCATCTCCAGCCTTTGTGCCCAAGTCCTGTAGGCTGCTAAGTTTTGTTCTCGTAGTGCAAAGTCACCTTTCACTTGGGAGACTACAAGATTAGAATCTCCCAGCACCCTCATATGTTTCACTCCTATGCTGAGTGCTATAGTCAACCCAGTTAAGTATGCCTCATATTCAGCTGCGTTATTAGAGCATGAGAAACCAAGCTTGAAGGACAGGGGCATGATATCCCCATTTTCGCAGCTTAGTACAATTCCTACCCCATTTGAAGTTGCTGTAGCTGATCCGTCAAACCTCATGGTCCATTTCTTCCCTGGGATCTCCATTACTGCTACCTCACCAGGGATTTCTTCACTCAGCGGGCCTTCTTCCTTTCCTGGGAATTGAGCTAGCAAATCTGCTATGGCCTGGCTCTTAACAGCCTTGGGAGTTCTTATACCTATATCATATTGTGAGAGCAACACTAGCCATTGTGCTATCCTTCCTGTGAGAAGGGGCTGGTGCAGGAGTGCCTTTATGGGGTGGGACTTGGTTACCAAGAGGATTTGGTGAGCTGAGAAGTACCTCTTCAACCTCTGGGATGCATAAATGATCACTAGGCAGGCTTTCTCTATTCTGGGGTACCTGGTCTCGGTATCCTTGAGTGTTCTGCTTACATAATATATGGGCTGCTCATTTCCTTGGTCATCTTCTTGTGCCAGCAAAGCTCCTATTGCCTGAGAGTTTGATGCTAGGTATAGCAACAGAGGTCGCCCACGTACTGGTGCCTGGAGGGTGGGCAGATGATTCATAATGCCCTGAATTCTTTGAAAAGCTTCCTGCTGCTCTGTTCCCCAGGTAAATTCATTTCCCTTTTTCAATAGTTTGGATAGGCCTGCTGTAGCTGAGGCTAAACCAGGCACAAACCTCCTGATGTAGGAGACCCTTCCCAGGAAGCTTTTGAGTTCCCTAACAGTAGTTGGTCTTCTCATCGTGGCAATAGCTGTGGCCTTGGCTGGGTCCACGCTTATGCCTTTGTGATGTACCAGGAACCCAAGGAACTTTCCAGCAGACACTCCAAAGGCGCACTTCATGGGGTTCATACGTAACTTGTATTTCCTGCATCTTTCAAAGACTTGCTCAAGTACTTGGAAATGTCCTGTTCTGGTTTTTGACTTGACCACAATATCGTCTACATAATCTTCCATCTCCTCATGCATCATGTCATGGAAAATGGCTGTCATGGTCCGTTGATACGTAGCCCCCGCATTTTTGAGGCCAAAGGGCATTACAGTGTAGTAAAAGTTCCCAATCGGAGTTCTGAATGCCGTCTTCTCTGCATCTTTGGCTGCCATGCGGATTTGGTTGTATCCACTGTACCCATCCATAAACGAGAACATTGAATTTCCTGCAGCTGAATCTACAAGGAGGTCGATATTGGGCAAGGGGAACTCATCTTTAGGACATGCCTTGTTCAAGTTGCGAAAGTCTACACAGCAACGGATTTGACCATTTTTCTTCTTCACAGGTACAATGTTGGAAAGCCATTTTGGGTGTTGGATGGGTTTGATAAAACCAGCTGTTAGTAATTTCTTGACCTCTTGGACTATTTGAGCTTCTACCTCAGTGTGGAAGACCCTAGCTGGTTGGACTACTGGCCTCATCCCTGGGTCCACATTAAGAGAATGGACTACCAACTCTGGGTCTAGACCTGGCATCTCATCATAGGTCCATGCAAACACATCTCTGTATTTTTGAAGCAAGGTTATCAATTGTTCTCTTTCTTGAGCCACCAATTGACTGCTAATGAAAACAGGTTTTCGGGATCCTGGTTCTGTTCCTAGGTCTACTTCTTTTAATTCTTCCTCAGGCTGAATCTGGGCCTCCTTCACTGGTTCTTCAGGGATTTCTTCTTGGGCCATCATGCAGCTTGGTGGTCCGGGACCTTCCTGCACAATGCATTCAGGTCCCGCGCACCTTCACAAACGATAAATTAGCCTTCCCCCAGGTTCCCGCACCACCACACATTCTCGGGGTCCTGAAGAACTGGGCTCTCTCTTTTGTCTTTTTCTCTCTAGGAGGTTTCTTAGGTCACGGGTGCCCCTTCCTCCTTCTTCTTCTTCTAGGACAGGTGCCCCCGAGGTCCCTGGGGCGGGGTTCTCATCATCTGGCTCCAACTCATCATAAAACATTGTTTCTGCAAAGTTCACTTCTCCCTGGCTGAAAGGATTATGATTGGCAGGGATCCTTATAGGCCTCCCATTCAGTCTCCCTTTAATGCATTGATGGAACGTGGATGGAATAAGGCGATGTTTATGAAGCCACGGGCGTCCCAGCAACACGTGATAAGAAACTTCAGCATTAATCACATGAAATCTGGTCAGAGCTACTATCGGCCCCACCCTTAAGGCTAGCTGCACGTATCCTTCTGTTGACTCTACTGATCCTCCAAATCCTGTTATCTCCATAGGAGCCCCCAGGATCCTTCTGTCAGCTAAGCCAACAGCTTCCAGGGTACTTAAGGCTATGAGGTTGAGTGATGCCCCCGTATCCACCAGTGCTCTTCTGACTTGAACACCGTTTATGGTGGCCATTAAATAAAGGGGTCTACGGTGGTCTGGGTGCTCAATCTCTATGTCTTCATCAGTGAAGGTTATTGCATTGGTTGTTTCCAGGAAAGCTCGACTAGCATGTGACTCAGCTGTAAAGCATTCTATCCCTGAATCTGCTGCTATGCTCATGAGAGACTCTGTGGCCACCCTCCTTACTTCTGGTCCGAATCCTAATTGATTGAATAGTGACCTGAACTTGGGATTCTTCTGGAGGGTCCTGACTGTGCTTGGGTGGAAGGATCCTTCAGATTCTCCTGCTTCTGCCGGGTTCCCGTGTATTACCACTGCTACCACCCCTTTTCCTTTGTGGTTGGGCAAGGGGTTCCTCTGCACTTCCGGCTCCTTCTGAGTGAGCTCCAGGGTTCCTTCTCTCAATTTTTTGTGGAAGAGTCTGCGAAGGGTCCAGCAATCCTTGGTGGAGTGCTTGACATAATTATGGATTCTGCAAAATAAAGGGTTCTTCCTTTCTTCTTCTGTTGGTGGCCTGGACACAGTGAATGGCCTGATAACCCCATCTCCAATCCACTTGTCTAGGACATGGCTTAATTCCTCAGCTGTACATGGGATCACTGGTGGTTCCTCAAACACCTTCCCATCTGGTCTCTTCCTTTTCTCTCCTGCTGATGCTGTCAAAGCTTGGGATGCGGGTAGCCTTTTTGTTCTCATGGTTTGCGCCGTCCTTCTGGTTCTCTGTAGCAGGTCAGCAAATTGTGTGATACATAAATTTTCAAGGTTGAGTCTGTAATCAAAAAGCATGTTGGCTACACAGGTTTCTACGAGCTCCTTTTCTTCATGGTCCCCATAGCAGTCTAGGGACACATCTTCAAATCTTTTAATGAATTGAACAGGATCTTCTCCAGGTCTCTGCCTCACCATTTGCAGGTTCTGGAAAGTGATTTTGTCTTCACCAGGGTAATATTTAGCGCAGAATTTTTCCATCATTTCATCCCAGGTTTTGATGGACCCGGGTCTCAGTGTGGTGTACCAAGTGTATGCCCTATCCACTAAGGATTTGGCGAATTCCCTTAGACATAATTCTCTGTCCCCTGCATAGGGGCCCATAGTGTGGACAAACCTACTCACATGTTCCACGGCACTTCCATTCCTTCCATCGAAAGGATGGAACTTTGGGGGTTCGTACCCCTTAGGGTATGGTTTGCCAAGAAGTTCTGGAGGGAACGGGGGATCCCGAGAGAATTGCTTGGGGATCCCTGAGAGTTTTTCCCTTTCTTGCTCCAGGAGGGCATTGACGTCTGCCAGTGTTAAGTACTGAGGATTGGCCCTTGCTCCCACTGCTGACCCTCCTTCTGGCTGCGTCCTATCTTGGTGACCAGTAGGGGGAATATTGTCTCTGACTTCCTGTGTCCTGCCTTCTTTGAGAAGACGAACTTCTTGCTCCAGATCCTTTAACATTGCTGTCATTCTGGCCATTAGGTCGGGTTCCTGTCTTGCGTGTCTTTGTTCTGACACCACCTCCTGTTCTACCAAGGGTATCCCACCTCCTTGCCTGGAGACTTCCTCGTTTTCTCCTACAGGCTCAGAGGCTGTAGGTGGCACATTAGTTCCCCTGCTGCTTCTTTGTCTTGGAGGCATTCTCTGTGAAGGGTTGCTTCTTCCTTCTTCTTTGCCCAGTCCCCAGCGGAGTCGCCAAAATGTGAGAGTGCTCTTTTTTCAGGATACTCAGGCCCAAGGATCCCGGGCCTAAATGAAAAAGAAAAGGGATTTGGTGGACCGGGCCTTGACTCACCGCAGCTAATGGGCTGTTTAAGAGTCAAGTGAACGCAGAGAATACTCCTGACAATATAAAGAAAAAATGACAGACAAGGATATCGTAGAATGCCAAAAGTATTAACGACGTGAACTAAGAAGAAATACAGGATTAGCAAAACGATAAAGAAAAGGTGCTGTGGGGATCCTGGGAATTATGAAGCAGTATTTTATTAACAAAGTGTCTGTTTGATTACAGAAAGCTCACTAGGACGTGATACAAGGTCCAATCAAGCTCAAAAATTGCAGTCTTGAATGGCTATTTCAGCCTTCAAGACTTGCAAAGTTTGATTCCCGTTGAATCCGAGTATGTGCAATAGTGGCCTTTACAGGATATCGGGAAAACAGTATTTTTGTTCTTCCCTTAGTATTTTCTTTCTGGGTGGATTTTTCTGATGATTCTTCCTAGAGAATTTCTTCTTTTTTGTGTTTCTTTCCCTTTTTCTCGCTGCCCTCTTCATAACCCGTCCCCTCCTTTTATAATGGAGTTTTTCTGGGTATCCCGGGTTCCTCTGTTTTGCTCTTTTGCAAACAGAGCATGTTCTGTCCCTGTTGCCTTGGTAAGTCCCTTTGCCGTTTTCTCTCATTCTTTCCTTCTCTTGGTTCTGATTCCTTCAAAAGCTTCTGGTCGGTCATCCTCTTTGGGACGTGCTGAGGTATGCCCTTCTCGGTATCCCCATTTCTGGCGTATTTCTCTTTTCCCTTTCTTTCCTATTTGGGCGGAATCTTGTTCTGCCATCAACGAAAGTCATTCGTTGCTATTCTTTCTTCCCTGTCCTGGTTCCCCGAGGCCTTTTGCTGTCTGTGCCACGAGAGGTCGCTCGCGCTTCTTGTCTTTCTTCTTTTCCTGTCTTCTTTCTACCGATCTGTCTCAGTCTTCCCTTTTTATTTGTGCTTAAAAGGGTTTTGGGGATCCTCGCTTCTTTTTATTTTTGCCGTGGTCTCTCTTTTTTTTCTTTTTGGGTGCTTCTTCCTTTTCTGGGCTTCAAGATCCTAGGCCTTCCTTTTATCCCCCATTGGTCATTCGTACCTGTTACTTTGGGCTTGGTCTGGATTCTTTCTTTTGGGCTTGACTTGCTCTTCCATTTCTTTTGGGCTTATTTTATTGTAATCTTTTTTTTTTTTTGGACCTCAACACATGTCATAAACTTGTAAAATTCCAGATCCACAAGCCCTTCACAAAAAAATTCTAAGCAAAATTTCCCCCAAAAAATAAAAAAATAAAAACCCCACATAAAGTGTCATACTTTATAGTTTTCATAGACACCCAGAAAAGAAAAACAAAGTAGCATTATTACAAAACACTAGAGCCCGGCAGAACCAAACAAAACTATAGAGGCAAAAGAATCCGAGACTGGACAAGATCGTAATTAAGAAGAAACCAAAGACCCAAAATCCTCACCTCAGCTTATACTCCCAGAAACTAGCTAATTAGTACATTTTATCTACAACATTGCGTGTAGGTGGAGCTCTTTTACTTTCATTGATTCTATCATGGACACAAACTTGATTCTTAGCTCATACAGGTATTTGAACTCAGAGAGACAACTTGATTGTAGCCAATACTGGGCGAGCCAGGGGCCAGAGAGGCAATTGCCCCACGAGCTTCCCAAAAAATTGTTTATAGTAGGCCACTGCACATACAGTGTTTTGACCTTCTGGCCCATTTGGTAGTAATGATTGTGAAAATACGTGTTTGAGTGTTAATGTTAGAAAAATATGTGTCAAACAGCCCTACCAGTGTTATCAATCACCTCTAAGTCATACTAAAACACAATTCTAACTCCACATGAACCTGCCAGCCATCAAGACATACTCAAAAGCTCCACCTGAACCTCCCCTTTTTCAGTGGAAATAAAGCGATATGTATTCAATATTAACCAATCTATTGGAGGAAGCATCCGCCTGAAATGAATTGTAGCTTTTCTCTTGAACCAAACCAGCAAGCTCACTTTGGCACAAAATTCTGTTTCTCAAGAAGAGTTATTCAGATTTTTTTTTTTTTTTGGTGGTGCTTATAAAACTTGTCTTTTTATAATCTTCTAAGACAGATTATTATCGGGCAGAAATCAATTTAAAAAATACCCTTGTGTAGCTGTGTGTGCGCGGCTTGCACACCAGGAGCAACCTTATTTGTTTTAGCAATAATACTACTAACACATCTATTTTCACTTCAAATTTCACAATTTGCTAACTTGTGCGATGGTAAGTGATTGATAAATGAATAAATAAAATTAAATAAGATGAAAAAGAAGAATACATTTCCTTATATTCTACACTAGCTGCTTCACTAGAATTCTATAAAATACCAAGTATTCTATGAAATGCCAAGTATGATTCTGCATCATTTCATCTATTTGAAATCTAAAAATAAATAAATAAAGAAATGGCAAAATGCTGACCACAATCGTGAAAGAAAGCAGTGTCTTAATAACATTATAACATAATTAAAGGAGAAGCTGGAATGTAAATGAAGACAGACTAATCCATGAAAAACATGGCAAAGGTACAACATTGTAGGAGATGTATGAGAATAGTTCTTAGAGGAGAGCAGCAACATTCGCCACGCATCATTGATCCAAAGCTGATTATATGTCTTCGCTTTGCTGAAAGTGATAGAGAAGAAATGAACAGATAAGAACACAAATGCGATCATATTTTCTAGAGTAAATATGACCCTATAAATTAAAAACTGATGTAATACGATTAAAATGCTTACCATTACCACTCAATATTCCCAGAAGTGAACAAACTGATTTCAATAATTCATCTAATAGTTCACAGCTAAGAAGTTGCATTAGAATATACTTTTAGAATGTTGTTGCGTTTCATATTACTTTAAACTTTATCCATTAACATATTACCAAAGATTGGGACTGGCTAAAATACCTAATGGTGACTTCACTTTATCCTTCTAGTGTAGCATTTCAATATACTTCTTACTAAGGATATAAAGAAACTGCAGCAATATATGCAAAGAAATGCAAAACTGGTCACATTTCACACTTGCAAATTCGTACACTGTTTCAAAGTGGATTCCTCAAAAGGACCCGTGTAAACTGCCAAGTGAATAGCACTTCAGAAGTATTGGAACCTACTATCTCATGCACATTTATAAAATCAATTCGTCAAGTTGACCATATAGCTACAATGTTTTTGTCAAAAGCACCACACTTCATATCATGGCTCCATAATTCATATGCAGCAAGTCTATATGGAATACACCCCCCCCACCCCCCCCACCCCCCAAAAAAAAAAAAAAAAAGAAAGAAAGCTATTTAATTTGAATAGCACATTGACAGAATACTGAAACTTTCATTTCAAACCAATACAATCAAATCCTCTATGCAATATACCAAATGACCCTCTCAAAACCATCTTTAGCAGCTATACCGAATGGATTTACGTTCAAAATGTAGATTTTTCAAATCATAATTATTTAGGAATCACTAAAACTAACTGATATCAGAAATCTCAAATAAAAACAGGAAATCAGATGCTTGAAACACAAACCTAAATGATCCCTCCAATGGATGGTTTCTCCATACTACATAAAACAATTTTTAATATACTTTCATGATTAAACTACATGGCAAGGCCACATGCCAATAATAAAGATTCATTAGTAAAGTTTCAGTAACATTCAGTCTGGGTTCTTTAAAAAAAACATTCCAAACATTCACACATTCCAGTAATGTTGCAGGTATTAACGTCAGTGTCTTTGTAAGTTTGACCAAAATTTGATAAATTTCTCTACAGAAGTTGCTATTAATTTCTTTGGTGGGAGTTTTTGAGAGATAATTAATTGATATATCAGCCAATCGATGAAAGAAAAAAGTAGTAAGAAGTTACCTTTCCTGGACTAGAACATATTTCTGCAAGGCTGAATATTGGCCACTCTGTATCATAGCACCTACATGCCCAATGCGAACCATATGAGTTATTTGAACTTAGCATACATAACAGAAATTAATAAATTGAACAAGACCATATAAATATTAAATCGTAAATGACTTAGAAAAAGGTAGGCATTGAAGTTGTTCTCTTTATATGCAAATGAGTGAAAATTGGTGACATGTTCATTTGATTAGCCTATCTAAAATTCCAACCTTTTATTTTTAAAATATGTGGATATATATTGAAACCATCAAGTAATTTTGGATACAACACAAGATAACTGAATCTAAGCAACCACATGGTATGCTACATATGCGTATACACAATATTAAATAGCCCTAATTCAAATTTATGAGACTTTGATATACTTATCAATGTGCAGAAGTGGAGTGAGAAATCTTGCACCAGTCCTCACTAGTCTCTCTTTGGCAACGTTCACAGAGCCACCGATCTCCAAAGGAATTGTAGGAAAGAAGTCCGGCAGCGACTTTAACTCTGGGCATCCTTGAAATGCCATAGAAAGAAACCTCCATGTCATCTCCTTAGTGGGCATGGGAAATATTGGCAAAACGACTCTGGCCTAAATTGCCTACAACCATCCCAGTGTGCAGGAACATTTTGAAAAAGTGATTTGGGCTTGTGTTTCTAAACCCTTTAATCAGTATAAGGTTGCCATTGCAATAATTGAAGCTCTTGATGATTATCGTCCCAATGTTACTGAATTTTCAAATTTGATGGCAAAGGTTTATGAATTGATTCAGCAAAGTGGCAAGGTTTTTATTGTCCTCAATGATGTCTGGACTGAGGACTTTAATTTGTGGGATCCATTCAGGATTGCATTCAAGGATTGTACCCTAGGGAGTAAAATTCTAGCCACCACTTGCAAAAGTAGAGTTGCAGAAATAATGGAAAGTGAGACCACGATCAATCTAGGGGTGTTGTCTGAGGAAAATTGTTGGTCAATTTTTCGTAATATTGCTTTTTTTTACTCTACTTTTCCAAGTGGTGACAAGAATTCTACTCCCTGGACACAGTTATTGAATGCAATCTGAATGAATTGCACAAATTAAAGTCCTCAGTCTAGACATCATCGAGGACAATAAAAACCTTGCCACTTTGCCAAATCAATTCGCAAACCTTTGCCATCAAATTTGAAAATTCAGTAACATTAGGACAATAATCATCAAGAGCTTCAATTACTGCAATGACAACCTTACACCGATTAAAAGGTTCAGAAACACAAACCCAATCACTTTTCCAAAATGTTCCAGCACACTGGGATGGTTGTAGGCAATTTGGGTCAAAGTTGTTTCGCCAATACCTCCCATGCCCACTACTCCTAAGGCTTGAGTTAATACCAACCAAGTCCAAGATAATTCAAAATTGACCAAATTGGACCCTAAACTCAACTAAGTCCCTACACACCTTTAACTCCATTAAACAATTTTTCTCCTTCTCTCAAACTTCTCTCTTCACAAGGTCCTCTCCGAGACTCCCTCCTTTCTCTCTCTCTCCTCAAATCCACCACTATAGCCAACTAAAAACCCAAAAGAAACTCATACCAAAACTCAACCAAACTCATAGCAATAAAACCAAAATACTCCAACAAAACCCCAAAAAAAAAAAAAACCACAACAGAAACCACAACCATCTCGCTGGAAATCCACCACCACCTAAAACCCATAACAAAACTTAGTCAAACCCATAGCAAGAAAACCAAAATCTTGCAACAAAACCCAAGAACTTTCTCAGTAAACAAACAAGAAAAAAATGAATGAATGGAACCAACCAGCAAAACTCAATGATGAGGAAAACACAATAAATCAAAGTTCATTTGAAGATTTAAACCCAAATCACAGAACATGCAATCAATAACTATGAAAAAAAATCAGCCTTTCAACTTAAAATTCTAATCCAAAACCAAACCCAATCAATCAAAACATCCACTTAACCAACCACCCCAATCAATCAAAACATCCAAATTCACAGACCTGGAAAAAAAAAAGTGTTTCGATCTATGTGGCTTTAGGACCATCCACCACCAACCACTCCCACAGCAAACCCATCACCGCCGATCGAAACCTAACCACCCCTAACCCACACCATGGCACCGCCACGAGTACCACGAAAGAGAAAACCAAACCCTCCGACGCCGATCCACACCACGAACAACCACCAGCCCACACTATGGCGCCGCCGCAAGACCACGAGAGAGAGAAAATAAGGACTCCAACGCCGATCCACACCAAAACTCACAAACTAACACTTACCACAGTGTCGACGCAAAGACCACGTGAGAGAGAAGAGAGGGACGAGTGAGTAAGACGAGAGAGGGATGAGAATAAGACAGAAGAAGAGATAGGTATGAGAGTGAGAGGGATTAGAGGATCGGAGAGAGAAGACAGAGACGAGGAGTAGTTGAAGAGAGATTAAAAATAACCATTAGCTGCGTAAGAGCATCCGTAGCACAGAAGAAGAAATAGGCAGTGAGAGTGAGAGGGATTACAGGATCGGAGAGAGAAGACAGAGACGAGTAGTAGTTGGAGAGAGATTAAAAATAACTATTAGCTGCGTAAGGGCATTCGTAGCTGCTGTTCTGTATCAAAATTCAAAAGTCTACTTCGTTACTTTACCATATCTTATTTATTAAGTATTTTATAATTCTACCACTTCATTTAAATATTTTTTAATTCTTATTTTATTATTTCTTTATTATTTGTTCCTAACTTCCTACACAGTCATATTTTCAAATATTCTTATTCTAACGGTAACATTTTCAAACAACCCTCTTAATTTAACTGTCATATTTCATTCTCAAAAAAAAAAAAAAAAAAAAATCAACTGTCATATTTAAAAAAAAGGATATTTTCTTAAGCAATTTGTTTTTTAAAAAAAAACTTAGAACCTATCACCTTCAAAAAAAACTCAGAACTTGGGGATTTCAAAAAAAAAAAAAAAACCTCAGAACCTGTCACCTTAAAAAAAAAAAAAAAAAAGGAGAGAGAGAGAGAGAAGAAGGCACATCCGAATGTCAAAATCATCCAAATATCAATATCAATATTATTGGAAAACATCAAAAGATAAGCAATTCATCATTGCCGTATCAATATCAATAGCTAAATCCAAATCTTTGTTTATTAAGTACTAATTGCAATTATACATCCGAATCCCGAAAAACCAAAACAAAACAAGAAAAGTTTTTGTGTCAATACAAGAAGGGAATTACAGCTTTTCTTCCCTTGGGATAATCCTCCCCAAAATAGTTTGGACAACTCACAAGCTCAAACAAACCTTCTCTTGGCACCCTATAACATTTACCTTCCTTTTTCAGAACCACCAAAACTCTATCTAACCAAATATTCAAAAGCCATCACCTTCATAATCCTTATACTGAGACACCCTGTCAAGGCTCATATCAAGTGAATATCTGAATGCACAAAAATAGGAATTATTGCAAACGATTTATTAATATATATGGCTTCGTGAAATTGTGACTGATAGGTTCACCTTTATCGCACACACACACAGACGCTTGTGAATCCATGCTTCACTCTTTATCATTCTAAATTTTAAATGCTGGAATTAGATCTTTGGTACATATGGTTTTAGCCTAAATGCTGGAATTAATGAAACAAATACATAACACAGCACACAGCACATATGAACTAAGAAGATAAAGAGAATAGAAGTAGACACTGATGGCAAAGAGAGAGGCTTGGCCTTGGGTGGACTGGTACCAGGCTGCTGTGACAATGGATTGAAGGAGAGGCCGAGAATGGGCTAAAGGAGACTCAGCTGCGCAAGAGAGAGAGAGAGAGAGAGAGATAGAGAGAGGCTTAAGCCATTAGATTAAATCTATGGCTGAGAATTGAGCTATTGCACGGGGTGCAATACCTTAGCTATTGCACGGGATGTGAATCCTCTTGATGACATGCATTTTATGAGCTGGGCTCAGGCTCATGGCCAAGTAATGATTTAATTATTAATAAAAATAATAAATAAATAAATGTTAATACGAGAAGGGATTGAGATTCATTCGGTAGATAAGAGACTGTGTTTATTTTGAGTGTAAATGATTTTCGAAAAATATTTTACACCTAGCAGCGTGTTTGGGTGCACCAAAAATTACAGTCAAACGGAATTTCATTTACACTTTGATCGGAAAAAGACCCCCTTCACCTGTAGAATGATTTACACAGCTATTTTACCTTCAAACCATTTACACTCTCCTCTCACTCCTCACACACCTCACTCTCAGCACATGCTCTCTCTAAAGCTCAGTTGTGACCACTCATCCATCTCGGCAATAGCACTGCTTCGACACCACCTCACGCACCAAGGTGACAAAGCTTAACTCTGACTACCCAAGTCGTCCATTTCCTCCACTCAATGCTCCACCACTGCATGTCTTCGATCCACCACCACCATCACCACCCCTGCCATCATCCAAGCTACCCTCCTCCATGAGCTCTAATCCACATCCAAGCTATCCATCTACCCACATAACCTAATCCCCATTTCAGCAAACCCACACCCACCTTGCCCGATCCACACCCACCCGATCTAGCTGTCGCCGTCCTCCGTTGGTATCGATCTCTCTCTTTCCTGATCTGGCCACTGTCATCCTCTATTCGTACTGATCTCTCTCTTTCCCAATCTATCTCTCACTCTTTCTTCCTCCTATCACCGAGTATATCATGTATATATTGTAAATAAATGATTTTATTTTGATTTTTGGTTGTGTTAAGTGTATATTTTGAAATTTTTTGTTATAAAATTTGTTTGGAAGCTGAGAAAATGTGAAACATTCATAGGAAAATAGCATTTTCAGAATGTTACCAAATACTGAAAATCATTTTCCGAACTATTTTCCAATGCAAAACCAAACACCCAGATTTCATTTTCCTTACAGGAATTCATTTTCCCCTGCATTCATTTTACACTCGGAATTCAATTTACATAGAGCCAAACGCAGCCTTGCAATTTGCAATTACTGAGAAAAATAACTTTTAATTTCACTAGTTGATTAAAATAAGCAAGAAAATAAAAAAGTGAAAGAAAAAAAAAATTGAGAGAATGAATTTTTTTTTTTTTTTGGGTAAGAAAAATACAGGATAAGTCACCTACAGCTAGTGCAATACTACAGAATTCAATCTAAATAAATAAGTGTGGTCAATAAACTTAGTTCATTGATTACAGTGAGAGCTCAAAAGAAAGAAAGAGAAAATGATATATAACTACTGAGCATAGTTTTAAAATTCGAACCGAATTAACCAGTTTCAATCCAATAAATTAAAACCCCTTAAAATCGATCAAATCCTATAAGAGCTGGGAATTAGGAGTTTAGAACCAAAAACAATTATTTAACCGTACTGATGATGTACTTATGGGGGATGCAAATTTTGAATTCTTCAATGGGCTTAAGAGTATATGCCTTTTGTAATTTTTTATTGGTAGAACATGCTTTTTTTATTTGCTCACCGAAATAAGTGATAAACTAGTGTACACTTTTTAGTAATTCTCAATATGCTATTTTCTTTCACTTATTAAGGATTAGGTGGTTATCAATAATTTTGAACCAAGGTCGGTTTTACTCAAAAATAGAAAAGAAAGAATCCTCAAGCATGATTTTAAAATTAAACCGATCAAAGAATAAAAAAGGAGAATACTTTTTGATGGTCTAACATCATAATTAATATAAATAAATTAATTAATTTTTTTAAATTTTCATATCTTATAATATATATATATATATATATATATATATATATATATGCACACACACATATATAATTATAAATAAAAAGAACTTTTATACATACTACTTTTTTTTTCTAAATCTAATTAGTAATAATTGACAAAATATATCATAATAGTATGTTACCTTCTTCTCTAAAAACCGATAATATAATAGGCATTATTTCACCTTTTTTTTAAAAAAATAAAAAATAGTAATTAAAAAATAATAAATAAATAAAACAAAACACCAAGAGGGTGTTTGGTTTGAATTGTTTTGTGTTTTATAAACACACACATGTGAGTAAATATTTACATATATCTATCATGTGAATATTAACTCCAACAAATTATATACAATCAAAACATGTAAGATATATACATATGTACCATTTGAGAGAGAGAGCATACAAGTATACAATACAATAGCATGTTAGTATTTTTTTTTTTTTTTTAAATTTATGGGAATAACGTGTTAGTATTTATTTATTATATAGCTAGTGTGGGGGCCAGTTAATCAAGAGGTACCGTTAAGGCTGTACTAACTAGGCCTATGACCCAATTCGAAGACATTAGACCATCTGAAGATGTCCAGATAGGATTATAAGGAGAACAGAGTAAAGAGAAGAGTAGAGACAATATGAGATAAGTCCAACGAATGTCCAAGGAGAAAAGCCATCTCGGCAACAAGAGTCCGAGGTCAGTAAGAGTGCCATATCATCATGGACTTTCTTCAAAGTTACATCACAATTAAGAGTTGGACGTTGGACAAAGGATAAGAAAGGAGAAGGGTGACAAATATCTTCAAAAAGCTACTACCTCTGCATTAAATGCCTCCTAACCAACTCTCTGACCACATTAATATGGAGGTGATGCCTAAATAGTGGTCAAGCAGTCTCACAGCTACTAGTTGATGGTTGTTGGAGGTGTTGGATGGGACAAGAAGGAGTTCCCCGAATCTAACCTACACGTGTGTGGTAGGGATGATACAAAGATTGTAGTATATAGCATGGGAAGATATACTAACAAGAAAAAAAAAGAAGGAAATCATGCAATTTTTAGGATAAGATTGTGAACTCTTGTAACTGTATTGAAAAACAAGACAATATAATATCATCTCCTCAGGCCACTCCGAGGACAGACTTTCTCATGCTACTTGTGTTTGATAGCCTTAAATCAATAAATTTTATCATCTTTCTTCTAAAATAGATCTAGTTCTTTTATTCACGTTCTAAAAATTTATTGTTTAGACTTCTTGGGCTAAAATCCAATTCTATATTGGGTCCAATCCAATTTCAGTCCTTACAGCTAGCATATGAATACTAAATGTTATACAAAAACAAACACAACATAAAGAAAAGAGAGGATTGGAAGAGTAGCATCTTGTTGTCATCCACCACTTTTTCATTTTTATTCATGCAACAAGATGACAAAAAGAAACTCATTAGTACCAAGAAATGTTAGGGACAATGTAAGCTTATAGGGCATTCAAAGATTCAAGAGAATGAGCCTTGAACACAAATCCACAAACTACGACAATTCTAAGAAAAGGCTTGGAAATAGATTATTATTTTAGAAAAGCAAGTTTTCTTAGAAAAGATTTTAATTTGGAAATTTTGAGAAAAACATTTTTTTTTCTTTAAAAGAAAACTCCAACGTGGTAAAGCACATTTATCTTGGAAAACATTTCTTTCTTTTTTCTTCTTCTTTTTTTTTTTTTTTTTTGGTGCAAAAATTCGGCTCTCTTAGGAATAACAAAGAAAACGTTTTTTTTTTTTTTGAAAACAAATACTCCATTTGAAAACAATTTATTTGAGGTGGCAAAAGTGTCTTTTGAAAACATGTCTCTTTGAAGAATCATTCCTTTTTTTGAAAACGTTTTTGAAAAACATTTTTCACTTATTTTCGAAAGCACTTTTGAAAACATATGAAAAAAAAAATTTCAAAGCACTTTGGAAAAAAAAATTTTGAAAACATTTGTGTTATTATTATTTTTTGGCAAAAATGCACTTTTGGTCCCTAGATTTTGGGTCGATTCTCGATTTGGTTCCTAAATTGATTTCACTCTTAGGTTAGTCTCTGATTTCAGAAAATCATTTTTATTTTGGTCTCTACCACCAACCCAGTAACAGAAAAATCTGAGGTGACAAACGGAGTGCATAGGTGGCATCTTAGATGCTGATGTAGCTATTAAAATAACATTAATAAATACCACGTTAGCATCCACATTAGCATTTTATTAAATAAAAAAGCCACATTAGAAAATTAAAAAAAAAATTATGAAATAAATTTTTTAAGAACACCTTAAATCCTTTTTTTTTCTTTTCATTATTTTTTTGAAAGAACAGTGTTCATGTTCTTCCCCAAATCAAACCCAATAAATCTAATAAATCAAACCCAATAAATCCAAGAAATAAACATACAAATCCACATAAAAAAAAAAAAACCACAAACACGAAACCAAACTCACTAAGACCCAAATTTGTAAACACGAAACCAAGACCGACAGCCACACCTATCCCCACAGTCACACCAATCTCCACCTCCACTACCAACCATCCACCCCCACGGAAACCCAGAAAAACCCCACCTCGAACCAAAACTGTAAACACAAATCTGAGACCCACACCAATCTCCACAGCCACACAGATCTTCACGGCCACAACACACCCCCATCAAAACCTAGAAAAACCCAGCCATCTCCAACCAAACCCACAATCCAAGACCCATGGCCACACTGATCTCCACCTTCATTATTGACCACCTACCCTCACGAAAAACAAGAAAAACCCAGAGATTAGAGAGTTGGGTTTAAAGAGAGAGAAAAAGTTAGAGAGAGAGAGAGAAGCTTGAACAAAGAAAGAAGAAAAAGAAAGATACAAACACAAATACACCCATGAGAGAGAGAAAGAGAGGATCTGGAAAAAAAAAAAAAAAAAAAAAGGAAAAAAGAAGGAAATGAGAAGGAAACAAAAACAAACACTTGCCAAGAAGATTTATTTTTCAAGTTATTTTTGTTTTGATTTTTCTTTTTTGGTTTATCTTAAAAGAAAGAAGAAAATGAAATAGATACAAACACAAACACAAACGCAAACACGCTAACCTAGAATGAGAAAGGGTGTTAATTTAATGTTTGTTTCTTAAGAATGTTCATGAAAAATTAAAATAGTTGCTATAAATTGTTTTCTTAATCTTTAAAATTGAAATTTTTTTTTTGGAAATTTTTTTAGTTTAAAATTTAAAATTTTATTTTTTTATTTTTTATTAATTAAAATGCCAACCTGTAATTATTAAACGCAAAATAAATTTTTTTAATATTATTTTATTTGCCATATCAGCATCTAACATGCACTCTATGCACTCTGATTGCCACCTCAGATTTTTCTATTATTGGATTGATGGCAGGGACCAAAATAAAAATGATTTTATGAAATCAGGGATTGACCGAGGAGCGAAATTAATTTAGAGACCAAATCAAGAATTGGTTCAAAGGTAGGGACCAAAATTTCATTTTCGCCTTATTTTTTTAAAGGTTCAGGCTTCCCCCTTTAAAAAAATGATTTTCTTTTTTATTTGAAAACAGATTTTTATTTTGAAAATAGTTTTTTAGAAAACAGATTTTTATTCTTAAAACAGTTTTTTAGAAAAGCAGATTTTTTTAAAAAAAAAATTTTGAAAACAGTTTTTTTTATTAAGAAAATAGTTTTGAAAACAGTTTTTTTTTAAAAAAAACAGATTCATAAAACAGTTTTTTTTATTATGAAAACAGTTTTATAAAAACATATATATTTTTTTAAAAAAAGAGTTTTATATATTAAAAAAAATTTACATTCTAAAGAAAAAAGTTTTGAATTTTTTTTTTTTAAAGTTTCGGGTTTCCCCCTCTAAAAAACAGATTTTTCTTATTTGAAATGTTTCCTTAAAAAAGAAAAAGCATAAAGAAAAGATTTTTGTTTTGAAAATTTTTAAGAACAAAAAAAAAAAAAAAACTTTTAAAAAAGTTCCTTTAAAAAAAAAGACTTGATTTTTAAAGAAAGTGGTGGAAAAAGATTTTAGAAAAAAGAATTTTCTTAGAATAGTGTATAGGGGAAATGTTTTACCCAAGTATATTTATTTTATGGCACATTATTAACGAGAAATGTAAAGAGACAACAATAATAAAGTGCTAGAAAATTGATTGCAAGGAAAATAAGGATCTTGAAATTTAAATGATGTAAAAGTAAAAAACTTGAAATTTAAATAACATAAAAGCAAAGAGCTTAGAATATAAATGACATAAAATAAAGAGCTTGGAATATAAATGACATAAAAGTAACGAGATTGGAATATTGTAAAGGTTGATTTAAATTTTTTTTTCTCTCTTAAATAGATTTTAATCTCTTTCAAGCCCCATGGATTCTTCAACATAAAGAAGTGGGAGTTCTAAGCCAACACCATTCTTATGAGACATACCCACATTGTGCTCTAATGGAAGTTTAAAAACCATTTAAGAGAGATAGTACAAAATCTTTTATTTCAGGTGTCTATATATATATATATATATATATAAGTGCAATAAAATAAAAGGGGAGAGGGGATGTGCAAGAAATTAAATGGGATGACATAAAATAAAAGGCAATAAGAAAAATCCCTAGATGCCTAGGTGGGATGGGATTTCTTCCCCCTAAGGGTACTTCCCATACATAGCCTAGGAGATGTTCCAATACCCATCTAGAGATACCAACACAATAATATAAGCCAACAACAATAATATGAACATTGAAATAAAGAGATAGATATATACGCAATATGTGCAAGAGCATAGTAAAAGTAAAAGCAAAGTGAAAGAAATGGTTTTTATATATATGGAAGTGATGATTACAATATAATAAAGGGGTAGGTTTAGTTATTAAGGAACTAACCCATCCCTCTATATAGCCTTACCCACAAAGATTACAACAAGAAAAAGGATGAGGATTTTTTGTGTAGGGTTTCCTAGAGAGAGAGAGGAGGGAGAATTTTTTCAGAATTTCCTAAATTTTTCTGACTTTTCCTCACTTTTTTCTCTCTATTTCTCTATTTTTTTTTTCCATAAAGAAATCTATATATATATATATATATAGTTTCTAAAAAATAGGGGGAGTATTTATAGGGAAAGGTGGAAAATATATTAGGATACACTAGTGTTAGCTGCCCATAGCAAGGGTAGTTAGCATTGGTGTATCTTGATTTTCGCCTGATTTTCGCACAGCTGCTTGGAGGCCTTTCAAAGCTTCTTTTTTTTTCCTTCAAATTTTATATGCATAGAAAGCTCTGGATGTTTAATTTCTAACAATCCTAGCCTTGCTCGATTTGGAGCTATGGTCATTAAGATATCATGCTCGGAAGAAAGGTGATGCAAAACTGAAAATTCTAGATGTTTTTTCTTGAAAAGTTCATATCTTTCAACCCAAAGTAGATATCATCAAGCCCTTTTGATGAAAATTAGCTAAGACCTTATTCTTCAAGATGGTCTAGCTCGCTCGTTCCAGTTCTTTTCGCAAAATCGAGTAAAAAACTGCTAGTTTTTTCTAAAAAAAAGTGAAGATTTTATTAGGATTTTCAGTATTTTAGTGATATCTCATCCGTTTTAACTCTAATTTTGGCCTATAGTTATCATTTTGAAGGGAAAAATAAGCCCTCCGAGACAATCCAAAATTCAACATGATCTAACGATTGGATAAAAAGTCAACTTTTTGACCATGCCCAATTAGGGTTTTGGTCTTAATTGTTGTAAAATAGATTTTTCAATCAATGTGACTTTTTGATTCACCATTCAAACCTTTTGCACTTATTTTTACCCTTTTTGGCTTTGAAAACCACGATTTTGCACCTTTTTCAATTTTTTTGATTTTCTGATCTTTGTTTTGATGCGTGAATTGGGACTGAACAAAATACGGTATCGACAATGTTAATCTGTTTTCCCTAAATAAATTATTTGTCAAACATTGTTGGATTTTGTAAGATAACCACACTTGGGTCTGAACATAAAGGACTTTCAATCTTGCAATTCTTTATGCTTTGGTGTTTTGTATGATTCAAATCTGCTTGTAAGTAAAAAGCCCATTTTTTTGTGAAAACGTTTGCCATTGTCACTTGTGAAAAAAAATAAATAAATAACTTTATTATGACGGATAATCTCTACTATATGAATGAACTTAAATTTCCGTTTATTTTCTCAGTGCATGTCATACACTTGTAAAATTCCAGATCCACAAGCCCTTGCCCTTCACAAAAAAAATTTCTAAGCAAATTTTCCCCCAAAAAATAAAAAATAAAAACCCCACATAAAAAGTGTCATACTTTATAGTTTTCATAGACACCCAGAAACGAAAAACAAAGCAGCATTATTACAAAACACTAGAGCCCGGCAGAACCAAACAAAACAATAGAGGCAAAAGAATCCGAGACTAGACAAGATCGTAATTAAGAAGAAACTCAGACCCAAAAGCCTCTCCTCAGCTTATTCTCCCAGAAACTAGCTAATTAGTACATTTTATCTACAACAGTGTGTGTAGGTGGAGCTCTTTTACTTTCATTAATTCTATCATGGACACAAACTGGGTATAACCGTAAGTGTCTGTATATATATATATATATATATATATATATATATATGCATTAAGAATATGGAAAAGAGAAAGCCCCGTTTCTAGTAATCACGCCAAAGTTCCAAACTTCTGCTCAATGTGGTCCACAATTCACACTGATCTATTATTTCAACCCACGGACAAAAAAAAGGGAACAGTTTTATTTATTTATTTATTATTATTTTTTAAAGATTGGGAACGTTTTTATTTTGTTTGTACTATTATTTTCAGTTTAAAAACAGATTTTACAACGTAATAAATCATAGTTGCTTTTCAAATTAGTTTTAATTATGTATGATAGTCAAATAGCTACAAGAAGTACAGACATAATCTATCATTTCAATGAATTAACAATGCAATCGAACTTCATGAAAACCTTAATGAAAATTTTTTATACACACACAGGTTAGTATTCAAAGATTAAGACCTTCAAATGGTGTACAATCATGAGCAGGGATATGCAGGCACCAGAGCTCAAAAGCCCTGCGTTGAAGGAATAAAAATTAGTTGCTAACAAGTTAAAAAAAAAAACAAATAAATAAATAAAAAAGAATGCTAAAGCATGAAGGTCAAGTAACATAATATTATCCTAGCAATGAGAAGAAGCTTTTTCAATATACTTACTACATACACTGTGTGCAACAAAGATAAGTTTCCACAAAAGTCACTGAAAATAATGCACACCTGCAGATGTAGAATGCAAAAGCAACCAAAAAAGGAAAGCAGTAGAGAAAACACTTTGAACTGCAATAAAAAATTGCACAACTTTCTCTGTGTTAAATTTGTGACTTTTTTTCCTCAGTAATCCACACAAGTACCACCTTGCCAAAACATTTTTGATATATTTACAAATAAGAGGCATGCAGCCAGAGCAGAACGGTACAGATACATATAACTACACTCATTATGTAGTATCAACACAACAAAATTCGAGCCATGAAAGCCATTTTAAGGTAGAAGTCATCGAGAGTAATTTTACTTGTGAGTGGCTGTAATTATGCAGAATCCATTCAAGTATCATGATATTTCCTTAAATGAGATAATGCTTACATAAGCTTGACAGGTACTCTACTAATTCAACTTCTATTTCTTTTCATGGCATACAAGCAGGAGGAATGTAATTGGCATGAAATGGGAACAAAAATATTCTTAAGAGAAGTTACATAATGCAGCATAGAGGCAGAGTAAAGTTGTCTACCATGCCAGAATGTGAACACACCTATTTTCGCTGCATACAATTTTTAATATGAATCTCCAAGGAATTAATTATCTCAAAGAAAAAAGAGGTGAAACTTTCTTTCATTACTATGGAAAGATAATAGGAAAGGGTAGCTTTAAAATTAAGACACCATTGTGATCAAGACACATTCCATGAGAATCACACACGGAGAACGTCACTTTAGTTTTGTCCAGGAATTGGAAGGAGACAACACAGTTACAAACTATTTACTGGTAATAAAGCACTCTTAGTTCAGTTTAGTAGAGCATGGGTCTCAAAAACCGATGCTGTTGGTTCAAATCTTATGCAGAGTGAATTGGTTCTTGTTATTCTTAGGCTGACTTAAAAGCCAAGCCTTCTGGAAGTGGAACTCATTGTCGGAAAAGAACTAATAAGCAAGAAAATCAATTTAGTTTTTTCCCAAATAGAAAAGAGTCATCTCATTAAAAACCTATAAATTTCCCAGGTTTGAAATGGTAAGGGCATCTATTTTATATTCCTGGCTGAAAATGTTTAAACTAACTTCTATTCTCACCTTTGAGATGCTTTCTTTTATTTCTTATTTTTTCTTTTTTGATAAATAATAATGAATTTAATTTAAAGTGATTACCATTGAGATGTTTAACTTAAAAGGTGTTAATCCATGTAAACATAGAAGCATTCATATTCATCACAGACATAAGGGTAATATGACTTACTTCCCAAGAGCTTTATGGCGCACGACAAGTCCCAAACCAGTAACATCCATCCCTGCATGCATTCATACCAACAAAGTTTCAACATCCAGCAATTTTAAATATGAAAAAACTAACAATATCTCTAAAGTTTTAACCCACCAAAAAACACCTTAAACATCAAGGAACAAAATCGCTTAAAGAAAACCAAGAAACATGTTCACTAAAATCTAGCATCTACACATATCTAGTAAACACAAAGCACAAAGCAAATTCAAAAATCATTTTTGAGCTGATCAACCATGGTCAGGCATCCATTACCTGCAAAAAGAGAAGAATTGGGAATTGGAGAATCCTTCAAAGGGCGTCCGCAAGAAACAGGGCAAAACCACCGTGGCAGCCCGCCATCATGCTTAACAATGTCTTTGGCCATAACGAAGAGATCTCTGACAGTCTCAGTCCAATATCCATCATTCCACAAAGGCTTCAAAGTTTCCAAAGCTTCATCCTCTCATCTTCTCCTAAACTTTAGAGCTTAAATGCCCATTTCCTTGATCAATTGAAGTCCCACCTCTCCCTCTCTCCCCACCAATAGAAGTTACATTCACCACAACTGAGTCTGAGGATAACACTTTAGAATCAGCATCACCTAAACTCCTCACTTGCACTCTACTCTCATACTTATTCTCAGAATCCGACACAAAAAAGAACAATACCCAGAAACCTATAACTGATGTCATGGCCTCTAAATGCCATGGCAGACTCTTTTTCAAGAAAAACAAATTGAAAAACTTACCAACTCTTTTCCAAGAACACACTCTTGAGTACAAGCTTAAATAAACTAAAATTTTTTCAGTTAGAAAGTTCCATATACCACTCTAACTGAATCACTCGCACCAATTATGTTTAGCACAGACTATAATAAATTGAAAAAAAAAAAGGTTTTTTATATGAAGCTATCTTAATTTTTAAAGCAAACCCAGAAATGCAAAATGTACTAAATAAGCTCCAGCTCATGTATTGCTTCAGCTCTATACTTCCGACCAAACATGAGAAACAAATATGGAAAACAAAGTAAATGTGGAAGTGGAACATTAAATGTGAATAACATTCATGGGCAAGAACAGACTTATGTAATAAGTGAAAAGGTAACTATGAATAATAAAACGACAGTAAGATATGAAAAGGACAGCGCTGATTTCATTCTGGAACAACTATTTTTTGTAATTTGGCTTCATTCTGAATTACCTCATGTGAATCTACATGGTTCTGGGGAGAGAGAGAGACAGCCACAGATGTTTAGCTTTCTGGAACAACTATTTCTTGTAATTTGGCTTCATTCTGAATTACCTCATGTGAGTCTACACAGTTCTGGGGAGAGAGAGAGACAGCCACAGACATTTAGCTTTCTTGCATTGGCCAGCATGGTTCTTGGCTTAATGCAGGTATTTGAACTGAGAGAGACAACTTGATTGTAGCCAATACTGGGCGAGCCAGGGGCCAGAGAGTCAATTGCCCCATGAGCTTCCAAAAAAATTTTTTTATAGTAGGACACTGCACGTACAGTGTTTTGACCTTTTGGCCCGTTTGGTAGCAATATTTAAGTATTGTTGTTCAGTTTTCAGTGTTATGGAAATACGTGTTTGAGTGTTATAGAAATACGTGTCAAAAGTGTTATTGTTGTTTAAACTGAAAACCGTTGTTTAAACAAGAGTACCAAACAGCCCTACCAGTGTTATTAATCGCTTCTAAGTCATGCTGTAACACAATTCTAACTCCACATGGACCTGCCAGCCATCAAGACATACTCAAAGCTCCACCTAAACCTCCCCTTTTTCAGTGGAAATAAAGCCATATGTATTCGATATTAACCAATCTATTGGAGGAAGCATCCGCCTGAAATGAATTGTAGCTTTTCTCTTAAACCAAACCGGCAAGCTCACTTGGCACAAAATTCTGTCTCTCAAGCAAAGTCATTCAGATTTTTTTTTTGGTGGTGCTTATAAAACTTGTCTTTTATAATCTTCTAAGACAGATTATTATCGGGCAGAAATCAATTTAAAAAATACCCTTGTGTAGTTTGTGCAGCTGTGCACGTGGGCACAGCTGACACATCTATTTTCACTTCAAATTTCACAATTTGCTAACTTGTGCAATGGTAAGTGATTGATAAATGAATAAATAAAATTAAATAAGATGAAAAAGAAGAAGACATTTCCTTATATTCTCCACTAGCTGCTTCACTAGAATTCTATTAAATGCCAAGTATTCTATGAAATGCCAAGTATGATTCTGCGTCATTTCATCTATTTGAAATCTGAAAATAAATAAAGAAAGAAATGGCAAAATGCTGACCACAATCGTGAAAGAAAGCAGTGTCTTAATAAGATTATAACATAATCAAAGGAGAAGCTGGAATGTAAATGAAGACAGACTAATCCATGATAAACATGGCAAAGGTACAACATTGTAGGAGATGTATGACAATAGTTCTTAGAAGAGAGCAGCAACATTCACCACGCATCATTGATCCAAAGATAATTATATGTCTTTGCTTTGCTGAAAGTGACAGAGAAGAAATGAACTAATAAGAACACAAATGTGATCATATTTTCTAGAGTAAATATGGCCCTATAAATTAAAAACTGATGTAATACGATGAAAATGCTTACCATTTCCACTAAATATTCCCAGGAGTCAACAAACTGATTTCAATAATTCATTTAATAGTTCACAGCTAAGAAGTTGCATTAGAATATATGTTTAGAATGTTGTTGCATTGCATATTACTTTAAACTTTATCCATTAACATATTACCAAAGATTGGGATTGGCTAAAATACCTAACGGTGACTTCACTTTATCCTTCTAGTGTAGCATTTCAATAGACTTCTTACTAAGGATATAAAGAAACTGCAGCAACGTATGCAAAGAAATGCAAAACTGGTCACATTTCACACTTGCAAGTTCGTACACTGTTTCAAAGTGAATTCCTCAAAAGGACCAGTGTAAATTGCGAAGTGAATAGCACTTCAGAAGTATTGGAACCTACTATCTCATGCACATTTACAAAATCAATTCGTCAAGTTGACCATATAGCTACAACGATTTTTTCAAAAGCACCACACTTCATATCATGGCTCCATAATTCATATGCAGCAAGTCTATATGGTATACAACCCCCCCCACCCCCCACCCCCCCCACAAAAAAATATATATATACATATATATTTAATTTGAATAGCACATTGACAGAATACTGAAACTATTCATTTCAAACCAATACAATCAACTTCTCTATGCAATATACCAAATGACCCTCTCAAAACCATCTTTAGCAACTATACCGAATGGATTTACATTCAAAATGTAGATTGTTCAAATCATAATTATTTAGGAATCACTAAAACTAACTGATATCAGAAATCTCAAATAAAAACAGGAAATCAGATGCTTGAAACACAAACCCAAATGATCCCTCCAATGGATGGTTTCTTCATACTACATAAAACAATTTTTAATATACTTTCATGATTAAACTACATGGCAAGGCTAAAGTTTTAGTAACATTCAGTCTCAGTTCTTTAAAAAAAACATTCCAAACATTCACACATTCCAGTAATGTTGCAAGTATTAACATCAGTGTCTCTGTAAGTTTGGCCAAAATTTGATAAATTTCTCAACAGAAGTTGCTATTAATTTCTTTGATGGGAGTTTTCGAGAGATAATTAATTGATATATCAGCCAAACAATGAAAGAAAGAAGTAGTAAGAATTTACCTTTCCCGAACTAGAACAGATTTCTGCAAGGCTGAATATTGGCCACTCTGTATCATAGCACCTACATGCCGAAATGTGAACCATATGTGTTATTTGAATTTAGCATACGTAACAAAAATTAAGAAATTGAACAAGACCATATAAATATTAAATCGCAAATGACTTAGAAAAAGGTAGGCATTGAAGTTGTTCTCTTTATACGCAAATGAGTGAAAATTGGTGACATGTTCATTTGATTAGCCTATCTAAAATTCCAATCTTTTATTTTTAAAATATGTGGATATATATTGAAACCATCAAGCAATTTTGGATACAACACAAGATAACTGAATCTAAGCAACTGCATGGTATGCTACATATGCGTATACACAGCATTAAATAGCCCTAATTCAAATTCATGAGACTTTGATAAACTCATCAATATATGCTGTTCGTAATTTTTTCTTGGGAAGTTATCGCTGAAATTGAGAATATTTTAATTGATTGTGCAGAAGTGGAGTGAGTTACCTGTACTCGAACTTTAAAGAATTGTTCTTTCTTAATCAGAATTGATGGGATGTGAGAAATCTTGCACCAATCTCTCTTTGGCAACGTTCACAGAGAATTTCAGAGCCACCGATCTCCTAACTCTACAATTGAAGGCGGTGCTAAATGATGCTGAGTGAAGGCAGTTTAAGGAAGAAGCTGTGAGGCTTTGGTCAGAAAAGCTCACCAACGCTTGCTACGAGATGGACGATGTGGTGGACGGGGTGGAACACATGGTCAAATTAGCTATTCAGAAACAAGCAAAAGAAGATGCTGGTAAGGATCCTCCTGTTCGGAAGAAGAAGGTATGCTCCTTCATCCCCTCCCCTTCATGTTGTTTCCATCAAGTGGTTAAGCTCAAACTGTGCCACGATATCAAAGAGAGATGTATGGATTTGAGTTGAGCGGAGGTTCTGCCATTGAGGACTGATCAATGACTACGTTTTTAGTTGATGAGTCAACATTTTTTGGTCGTGATGAGCATATTGGTTATATATTGAGTGGTCTATTGGGTGAGGCTAGTAGCAGTGATGCCATAGAAAGAAATCTCCATATCATCTCCCTTAGTGGGCATGGGAGGTATTGGGAAAACGACTCTGGCCCAAATTGCCTACAACCATCCCATTGTGTAGGAATATTTTGAAAAAGTGATTTGGGTTTGTGTTTCTAAACCTTTTAATCAGTGTAAGGTTGTCATTGCAATAATTGAAGCTCTTGATGATCATCGTCCCAATGTTACTGAATTTTCAAATCTGATGGCAAATGTTTGTGAATTGAGGACTTTAATTTGTGGGATCCATTCAGGATTGCATTCAAGAATTGTGCCCCAGGGTGTAGAATTCTAGTCACCACTCGGAAAAGTAGAGTTGCGGAGATAATAGAAAGTGAGACCACGATCAATCTAGGGGTGTTGTCTAAGGAAGATTGTTGGTCAATTTTTCGTAATATTGCTTTTTTTGACTGTGATTCTAAGGAATGTGCACACTTGGAAGAACTTGCTAGGTAGATATCTAGAAAGCACAAAGGCTTAGCCCTTGCTGCAAAGACCCTAGGGAGTCTTATGCGCTTCAAGAAAGGTAGAGAGATCAATGGACGAGTGTTTTAAATAGCAGTTTGTGGGAACTAGAAACTTTTTGGGTCGTTGTTACTAAGTTATTATGGCTTGCCCTCATCTATTAGACGGTGTTTCTCATATTGTGCTGTCTTTCCAAAAGGTTATATGCATTCTGAGGATGAGTTGTTATTTTTGTGGATGACACACAGATTTGTTGAGCCAAAGTCAAATGTGGACATAGAAAGCAGCGCAAGAGAATACTTGGAAACTTTAATCATCCGCTCTTTCTTACAAAAATCCGAGTACGAAAGCAAGGGTTCGTAATGCTTGACATAGTGCATGACTTTTGTGATGCACTCCTTTCAAGCATTACGAACCCCTTGCTTTCGTACTCGGATTTTTGTAAGAAAGAGCGGATGATTAAAGTTTCCAAGTATTCTCTTGCACTGCTTTCTATGTCCACATTTGACTTTGGCTCAACAAATCTGTGTGCCATCCACAAAAATAACAACTCATCCTCAGAATGCATATAACCTTTTGGAAAGACAGCACAACATGAGAAACACCGTCTAATAGATGAGGGCAAGCCATAATAACTTAGTAACAACGACCCAAAAAGATCATTTTCAATTTTGCTATCTTCTAGTTCCCACAAACTGCTATTTAAAACACTCATCCATTGATCTCTACCTTTCTTGAAGCGCATAAGACTCCCTAGGGTCTTTGTAGCAAGGGGTAAGCCTTTGCACTTCCTAGATATCTACCTAGCAAGGTCTTCCAAGTGTGCTCATTCCTTAGAATCATAGTAAAAAAAAGCAATATTACGAAAAATTGACCAACAATCTTCCTTAGACAACACCCCTAGATTGATCGTGGTCTCACTTTCTATTATCTCCGCAACTCTACTTTTCCGAGTGGTGACTAGAATTCTACACCCTGGGGCACAATTCTTGAATGCAATCCTGAATGGATCACACAAATTAAAGTCCTCAGTCCAAACATCATCGAAGACAATAAAAACCTTGCCACTTTGCCAAATCAATTCACAAACCTTTGCCATCAGATTTGAAAATTCAATAACATTGGGACGATGATCATCAAGAGCTTCAATTATTGCAATGGCAACCTTACACCGATTAAAAGGTTCAGAAACACAAACCCAAATCACTTTTTCAAAATATTCCTACACAATGGGATGGTTGTAGGCAATTTGGGCCAAAGTCGTTTTCCCAATACCTCCCATGCCCACTAAGGGAGATGACATGGAGGTTTCTTTCTATGGCATCACTACTACTAGCCTCACCCAATAGACTACTCAATATATAACCAATATGCTCATTACTAAACACATAGTCATTGATCAATCCTCAGTGGCAAAACCTCCACTCAACTCAAATCCATACATCTCTCTGATAATTTCATCAAATTTTTCATTAAACTCTATAATCTTGTGACCCATATTGTGGCACAGTTTGAGCTTAGCTACTTGATGGAAACAACATGAAGGGGAGGGGATGAAGGAGCATACCTTCTTCTTCCGAACAGGAGTGACTAGCCTTACCAGCATCTTCTTTTGCTTGTTTCTGAATAGCTAATTTGGCCATTGCAGTGTTCCACCCGTCCAACACATCGTCCATCTCGTAGCAAGCGTCGGTGAGCTTTTCTGACCAAAGCCTCACAGCTTCTTCCTTAAACTGCCTTCACTCAGCATCATTTAGCACACCTTCACAGTTAGTAGATTGCCTTGAAGCTTTCGGACTGCTTCGTCAACCCTAATAACCAACCGTAGCTCTTGTTCTGCCTCCTGAGCAGCAACTGAAGCCAACTGCGTCAACACATCACAAACTATTCCTTTAACCATAGTTGGAACTTGGAACTAGAAAGAAAGTAAGTAGAGGTCACACTAAGCTAAATGGCGTCAATTTATTGAATAAACTTGAGGCCAGAGGAAAAAAAACTGGATAAAAATCTTAGATTTGTAGTGAAATGAAACAGGACTTGATGAAAATCTCATGTATTTGGGTGAAATGAAACTGGAAAAATCTCAAATTTGTGGGGTGAGAAAATGAAATGAAGCAGAACTTCTTTGTTGGATGAAATGAGTGAGGAGTAGTCCATGACATAAATTTGCTGAAGAACTCTGGTACAACAGGAGAGACGGAGACGGAGAGGGAGAGGGAGAGGGAAAGAGAGAGGTTTATGAATCTTTGTGAATAGAATAGAAGTTGAAAAAATTTTAAAAAAAAATTCGAAAGAGTTGGAAATTAAGGCCCACATAGCATCCGAAAAAACAAAAAAACAAAAACCACAGAACCCGTTTCAGTGGCAATATTTTAGTATAATGCGACTCTCACAAACAATTATCCGAAAAGCACACAACATTATCAAACACTGTATACAGAACCACAAAAATCAAAAAATGGTAAAATGCAAAAAATTTAAAGTAACTAGCATCCCACGGATCTAAGTAGCTGCAGGGAAATAATGTTGTTAAACAGGTACAAGTCATTTTGTTAAGCATGTGAAAAATATTTTGTTAAACATGTACAAGTTATTTTATTAAGCATGTGAAAAATATTTTGTTAAACATGGATCAAATAATTTTGTTAAACAGTCAACCATCCCACGGACTACATTTTAACATTTTTATACAACAAATGAGGGGGTTGTAAACCCCATTCCAGCAATACCCATGGATCCGGCCAAACTTCACAGCAGAGAACATTCAAATCCCAAAACAAAATTCACAAAAGGTAAAGGAAACCGAGAAGAGGGAGTTCTAAACCCCCACAAAAAAAAAAAAAAAAAAAAAAAAAAAAAAAAAAAGCAATACCCACGGATCCGGCCAAACATTCACATCACAGAGCTTTCAAAATGGAGAAGAAAATAAACAAAACATTAAGGAAACGGAGAAGAGACGCTGAAGGGGGAAGGATCGTGGGTACCTCTTGACAGAAACGGGTCGGTCTTGAGGCTCTAGAGGAGAAAAGGGTCTGTCTTGAGGTCCTGGCGCGGCGGAGCTGGTCAAGTTCAGAGGTCGGAGCTGGAGCTTCAAAGGTCGGGAAGACGTCGGAGCTTGGTCTGCCGTGAGGACGCGCCGTGGGTTTGGGAGAGGAGAAGAGAGTATGTTCTTTGAGAGAGGCAGTGATCTGATGAGAGTGAAGAGGGTTGAGAGTGATGAGAGAGTAAAGGCATGTGACCGTTGGAGAGCATGTGAGAATGGCCAATCAGTTTTGGTGTTTTGAAAACAACATTTTCGCTTAACTCAGGTGTGAAAAGTAAAGAGATTTTTGTTCTTTTGTGTAACGGTAATCACGTGTAGCAGTGTGACTGTAATTTTTGAATTCTTCAATGGGCTTCAGAGTATATATGCCTTTTGTAATTTTTGTATTGGTAGAACATGCTTTTTTTATTTGCTCACCCAAATAAATAATATACTAGTGTACACTTCTAGTAATTCTGAATATGCTTTGCTCAAAAAAAAAAAAAAAGTAATTCTGAATATGCTACTATTTTCTTTCACTTATTAAGGATTAGGTGGTTATCAATAATTTTGGACCAAGGTCGGTTTTACTCAAAAATAGAAAAGAAAGAATCCTCAAGCATGATTTTAAAAGTAAACCGATCAAAGAATAAAAAAGGAGAATAATTTTTGATGGTCTAACATCATAATTAATATAAATAAAAAAAAATTAATTTGATGTAAATTTTCACATCTTGAATATATATATATACACACACATATATAATTATAAATAAAAAGAACTTTTATATATACTACTTTTTTTTTTTATAAATCTAATTAGTAATAATTGACAAAATATATCATAATAGTATGTTACCTTCTTCTATAAAACTAGGTAATATAGTAGGCATCATTTCACCTTTTTTTTTTAATAAAAATAGTAATTAAAAAATAATAAACAAATAAAACAAAACACGATGGAATTTGAAGACTAGTAGTGTGAAGGGATTGTATATAGAAAGTTCACTAACATGTTAAAGGATAATGGAAAATAGCATCTCGAGTTTTTAAAACTTGAGATCGGTGACAAAAATCGACGCTTTCAAACTCGAGTGTTACTGCTGCTGTGTACCAATTTAGACACATAGATCTCAAGTCTATAAGACTTGAGTTCTAAAAACCAAAACCGAGTCTTACAAACTTGATTTTTGTCAGACTTGAAGAAAAACAAAACCTGAAGAATGCAGTGTCGAAGAAGACGATCCGGTTGGAGAAGAAGGAAGAAGAATAGAGCGATCTGGATGGGCGATTTGGTGCTGGTGGACGATCTGATCTTCAGCGACTGGGTGGACAAAGAGACGAAGAACAGAGCAAGAATGCTGGAGCTCCGATTGGACGCAATCTAGTGCTGGTGGATGATTTGATCTTCAGCGACTAGGTGGTCTTCTTTTTTTTTTTTCCTTCTTCTCTGTGTTTTCTTCTGTTTTTTCTTTTTCTCCGTGGATCTGTTCATGTTTATGTACGAGTACCCACTAGAACTTAAGTCTCTAAGACTCGAGTTCCACGTGGAATTTTCGTCCACATCACCAAGTCAGAAGTCTGGAACTCGAGTTTTTAAAACTTGATTTGCTATTGAACTCGAGTTTTAAAAACTCGAGATGCTACTTTTCCACTTTCTTTTCAAACTGCTCAATTAACAAAATTCTTCTAATAATAAAATTAAATGGAAAAAAAAAATCACAAAACACTAACAGGATGTTTGATTTGAATTGTTTTGAGTTTTATATATACACACACATGTGTGAGTAAATATTAAATCCAACAAATTATATACAATCAAAACATGTAATATATATCTCAAAAAAAAAAAAAAACGTGTAAGATATATACATAAGTACCATTTGAGAGAGAGAAAGAGAGAGCATACAAGTATACAATATAGTAGCATGTGAGTATTTATTTATTATATAGCTAGCATATGAATACTAAATGCTATAAAAAAAACAAACACAACATAAAGAAAAGAGAGGATTGGAAGAGTAGCATCTTGTTGTCATCCATCACTTTTTAAGTTTATTCATGCAACAAGATGACAAAAAGAAACTCATTAGTACCAAGAAATGTTAAGAACAATGTAAACTTATAAGGCGTTCAAAGATTCAAGAGAATGAGCCTTGAACATAAATCCACAAACTACGACAATTCTAAGAAAAGGCTTGGAAATAAAAAGTTATAACGTTAACTTTATTATTTTAGAAAAGCAAGTTTTTCTTAGAAAAGATTTTAATTTGGAAATTTTGAGAAAAACATTTTTTTTTCTTTAAAATAAAACTCCAACGTGGTAAAGCACATTTATCTTGGAAAACATTTCTTTCTTCTTTTTTTTTTTCTTTTTTTTTTTTTGCAAAAATTCGGCTCTCTTAGGAATAACAAAGAAAACTTTTTTTTTTTTTCAAAACAAATACTCCATTTGAAAAAAATTTCTTTGAAGTGACAAAAGTGTTTTTTGAAAACATGTATCTTTGAAGAATTATTCCTTTTTTTGAAAACGTTTTTGAAAAACATTATTGACATATTTTAGAAAGCACTTTTGAAAACATATGAAAAAAAAAATTTCAAAGCACTTTGGAAAAAAATTTTTGAAAACATTTGTGTTATTATTATTTTTTGGCGAAAATGCACTTTTGGTCCCCTACATTTTGGACTGATTTTCGATTTGGTTTCTAAATTGATTTCGCTCTTAAATTAGTCTCTGATTTCATAAAATCATTTTTATTTTGGTCTCTGCCTTCAACCCAATAACAAAAAAATTTGAGGTGGCAAATAGAGTGCGTAGGTGGCATCTTAGATGCTGATGTAACTATTAAAATAACATTAATAAATACCACATCAGCATCCATGTTAGCATTTTAATAAATAAAAAAGCCACATTAGAAAATTAAAAAACAAATTATGAAAAAAAAAATTAACAATAACAAAAATAGTAATTATGTGAACATTTTATATACAAAATACATTTAAATTACTTGTCTCCATTGAATAATGAAATAGATTTTCACTTGTAATTTTGATAACAATTTTTATTAAGGGGAAAAGTTTATTTGAAAAAACATGCAGTATTCCAAAATACTTTTCTTAAAAATACATTACCTAAGATTGCTCAAATTTCCTCCTCAATTGGAATTACTCATCATGAGGATTTTCTATATTTTGATTTACTTTTCTTCCCCAGTATGTCATCTCACTTGCTCATACAATCCGATCATAATCTTCCAAATCATGTTTTATCATTTTCATATATGATTAGAAGCATGTTAAAATTTGGAAAAATATCTTTAGAAATTCAAAGATATGCACATGCATACGCAATAACTCATCCTAAGCCCCTTTGTTCATGAAATCATCCTTAAACTCTTTGAATTTTTATTTAGAACTCTTGTCATCAAGTTTGGACAATCTTGTGCAACGTATATCCAAGTTAAGGTTTTTTTTTCTTTCTTTCTAATTTCATCTCATTTTTTAGTACATGCCACTATAACGAAATAATCTTACTTTCCAAACTTTTGAAACAACATAGGATCTTGAAAGCATTTAACTATATCTGGTGGGTCCCTACAAATGATGAAGGTAGAACATTTCAATGTTCGACATTGCCTATAATGAGACCATATAAATTCAACCTTATTACCAATAAGACAATGATATCTGTCAAAGCCGAATATTTGTTTATAAAATGACTTGAATATCATTAATTGAGTTACCAATATCATCCCAACCTACGTGAAATTCTTTTTAAAGGCCTCACTATTCTACCCAAATAGTATCATGTTTATTTTTTATCCACCTTAAGTTCGTGTGATACTGTGATGTAAGGCCCACTCATAAACATTTATAATTTAAAGAATAAATATGTGTATAAATTATGGATGGCATCATCCCCAAGCTAGGTTGATAGATTATTGCGTTAGTTAATTTCTGTGTTGATAGAATATTAGGTAAGTCCCAATGTATAGAAAGAAGCTGGTATTGTACAAAAGCTAGATTCACTGATTACAAACGTCTACCTGTTCAGCATAGCGCTATCTTGTAATATTTTCCTCCCTGGTGTTAAAATTACCACTACGATAACTAAGGAGCAGCCGCTACAACCTTGAAGAGAGGAGAGATGGAGAGAAGTCTGGTGTAGTATCTCATAACCTTTATATTGTATATAGGAAATCATAGAATTGCTTGTTAGGAATTGAGATGCACAAAAAGTTCTTGATAAAAAGCTTGATTGGAATTTGGTATTGGATTAAAATGAAGCTTATCGCGTTTTGGTGTTGCAAGGGATATTTTTATAATAAAAAAAACTTAAATTTTGGTGTTTTGTTTTCCTATCTATTTGATTTAAAGGGTAAAATAGGTAGCCTAGGTTAGATAACATAGAGATTAGACAAAAAACTTAATTTGAAAAGAAGAAATAAACCCAATTTTATTATTATTATTATTGTGGGGACACGATTCGTGGCGGACCGTAAGGGTGTTGGGTTCGCACGCAAGAAGGCCCCAACAATATCATTTGTAGAGCGTGGGTTTGAAAGGCTAGGCCTTGATCGACGAGCGGTGGGTTTTTCGTGGTGTTCGTGCGTGTCTATGCTATGTTCACCCATGGAGTCTTTCTCCTGGAGGTGGGCTGGGAGGCTCTGGTTTTTGGCCATTTTTCCCAGCCTCTCCTTTAGGTTACTGATTTTTCCTTTTATATTCCCGTGTGTTCGCTGTCCTTCGTCCACGTATAGGGTTAGCATTTCCAAGGTTGATATTTGTCCCATCAACCTGCACTCAAAGTCGTTGGGGGTGGTTGGTAAAGCTGAAGAATACGGCTCTGTCAGGTTCAGAGCATTAAATGACAATAACAGCAGCTTTCCCTGGATATTTCGGGTCTTTCTTCCATGTTCCGGTCTTATACCGTTTTTACCCTTCCCTTGAGGGTACTGCGGGTCTGCCGAGGACTGAACTACCCTCGGCGGTACCCTAAGACTATTTCGTTGAACTTGGGCCATAATCCTCCTCGGCTTGGGCCCTTGGACTCTCCCTGGGTAGATGGGCCTGGCCCATAAATCGTTTGCGCCCCACATTAGCCCCTCAAAACCCGGCTGTCCAACCTCTGGGCTGGACAGGGGGGTTTTGGTGACGCCAAACTTCTTCCTTCGGCCCAATCCGTTCGGCCTATTAAACATGCTGGCGGCTCCTCACCTGCCCAAGAGGTGCACCGGTCCACGAGACAGTTTTTAATTTCGCGCTCAATGCGTTCTTATCGCTTGGGGTATCCAAAACGCGCTTTGAATGACCACTATTTACGAGACCACTTTAATTCGACGGTTTGTGTTGATGGGGTGGAGAAACGGAACCGGCATGTTCGTGTTGACAGATCCCTTTGGAGATCTGAACCTATTAAATGCCTCCCGCTCCCCCCTCTGTATAAGAAGGAAGAGAGGAGGTTATTGTTTTTATCAAGAATCCCTTTTCATCTCCCTGAGACCCTGAAATACCTGGCCTCCCTTAGGATTCGGTTTATCTACAGGTTTATACACTTAATCGTAAAACACTTTACCGTAACAACAAGGAATGCAAAAGCCCCACCCCTCCCAAAAACGCCACGTTCCGATAAAGCTCATCATGGCTCGATCGGGACAAGGGTGGCGAAGACTCAAACTCAACCTCATCCTTCTTTCAGTCAAAATCCGAAGCAGGGACTCGTCACGTCAAACTTTCGACGTGACTGAGTCAAGAACACCCAAGATCGTTACCATCAGGCTCCTCACGAGCGTACCTAATATGGCCCCAACGGGTTAGGAGTCAGGGCTGGGGCAGGGGCTAGATGCTTCTGCTTCTCCCTCTTTTGCTCCTTGGTGCCCTCCCCCTCCCTCTTCTAATTGTCTTCCCAGCACCAGTTCCGCCCTGGTGCTGTTTCTTTTCTATCTTTTGTTCCTCTCTTTGTCTCTTCATCTCTCTCTCCTCTTCTCCTCCTTCTTTACTCATGTCCTCCATTTTCTTTATTCATCCCCTTCATCTTCGTCATTGATTTCTTCCTTACTATTTCCTTCTTCTTCATTCATTTTCTTTTTTAAAGTGAGTCCCTCTCTTAGTATGAGCAGCAATGAGGCAGGGATTGGAAAAACTTTGAAGACGAGTTTAAAAGACGCTTGACAGTTTACTTTTCTGTACTGCAGATGTAATGGTTGCTTAGGCAGTTCACATTTTGTATAGGCTCGTTTGAGCCCCTTTTTGTACGTTATAGCAATTTTTCATATTAATAAAGATTATTGTCTACCTTATTTCGCATGTTATGTCTTTACGTTTTCATAAATTTACAAGCACTGCTCGGCACAATGATATAGCATTTAAACCAATAATGATTAAGACCAGAATACTTGATAATAATAAAAAAGGATATTGCCGTAACTTTAATAGAAGTGCTCGGCATGATAAGGCCGACCAGCGAAAAGTAATACTTACCCCACGATCGCCGAGGAGAAAAACGAAGGCTTGATGCCGTGTGAGGAATAACTTTTTGGAAATATATCGCTCACTAAATGAACAACTCTCTTATATGGCTGAATGCTGGGGCGTTGCACCACCCTCCTTATACCTTTATTGGCCTTAATCTTTTACGGTGTTTGAGCCGTAGATGAAATGGCCTGAGCTTTTTATTGGGTAGCCCATCTTATGAAATTCAAAACCCTTCTGTCCCTCTTTTTCTTTTTCTTTTTTCGTGTATCCGAGCATTTTGGTTTCCCCATAGGCTTGGGTCCGAGGACCATACAAAGCCTTGGTTCTGTCCAAAACTCGGAATAATTACAATCCTTTTGTACCTGGCTTTTTTTCATAGGCGCAGGTCCGAGGACCCTGCAAGGCCTTGGTTCTGTTTATCCCTTTTTTCAGGTACCTCACCAGTTGCCGAGCAATAGGTTGCCCTCGGCAGCTGTTATTCCCCGGCGTGGGCCATAGTCTGAGGACACCCTTGCGGGACGGGCCCGGGCCTCGATTTTACTGGGCCCACCAATTAGGAGATATTTCCCTAGTCCTTAGTCACGCGGCACTTTTTGACGTCCCAGTGCTCGAGGTGTGACTTTCCCAGACTCCTTTAATCTCGTGGTCGCAGCTGACGTTGGAAGTCGAGCCGGAGACATTTTGTCTGTAGCGCCTCTTGGGACGCTGCGTGAATTAAATGCCCCTGCCCAATCTTTTCAAATAAATAGGAGAGAAAGTTACTTGGCCTACGCACAAACCCCTTTAGCTTCCTCCTTTAGGAAATCATGTCTGAGGCGAGGGTTAGGGAAAAAGAGCTTTCTCCACCGCAGAAACGCCGCGTCCTTCCGAGACTCGAAGGAGTGATGTATGGGCCAAAGACGCATAAATTCAAGAAAAATTTCCACTTCGACAGAGGGAAAAGGATGTTTCCCCCTCTTCTAGTCAAAATCCGAAGCAGGTTCTGGTCATGCCAGATTTTTGGTATGTCCGCAGAAGGAATTTCCACCATCAGCACTGTCTACTTTGCAGCCGGCAAATTTTTGCAGGGGCTTCCCAACTTCCGGCTCTCTGCACCTTTTCTGTAGATGGTGTTAGCTTGAGGTCAGGCTCTTTGGCTGCCTGAGTTATGGGCATGTAGAAGTGTCGAGGAATAGTTTCCTTAGACAATAACCTGGCGCAGTAGCCAACCTCTCCTCTGAGCTGTCCCCACGGCTTTCTCTCCACTCGCTTGTGTTTTCCTTTACTTATGTAGTCAGCTTTAATGTAAACTTGTTCCAGCTTTTCGTTGTACACTGTACTGTTCCTTTGTCTTAATAGAATATGAGTCCATTTCTCTATACATATCTTTCTTCTCCGTAACAACTACTTTATGCATGAATATTAAATGCAAGCTTGCTCTTAAGGATATTCCGAGCAGAAAAAATGCTTTAATACAGGTTCCTACTAATTTAAACTCACAAATATTACCAAGTATAACAATGATAACTTTCAATAAATTAAATTCTTGGAACTAACCGGGATAAGCGCTGAGTACTACGCGATGCATGCTAGACCAATGTCCGAGAACGATAATCTCTAAATAATTCGTCTGAAAGGGTAGCTAAATCTCGTTTAGTGCTTAGTTTTCCACATCCAGGTAGTTGGTTTCCCCAGAGGCTTGAGTCCGAGGACTATGCAATGCCTTGGTTCTGTCCAAAACCTAGTTTTCCATTTCATCCAGGTAGTTGGTTTCCCCTGAGGCTTGGGTCCGTGGACCATGCAATGCCTTGGTTCTGTCCAAAACCTAGTTTTCATTTCATCCAGGTAGTTGGTTTCTCCTGAGGCTTGGGTCCGTGGACCATGCAATGCCTTGGTTCTGTCCAAAACCTAGTTTTCATTTCATCCAGGTAGTTGGTTTCTCCTGAGGCTTGGGTCCGTGGACCATGCAATGCCTTGGTTCTGTCCAAAACCTAGTTTTCATTTCATCCAGGTAGTTGGTTTCTCCTGAGGCTTGGGTCCGTGGACCATGCAATGCCTTGGTTCTGTCCAAAACCTAGTTTTCATTTCATCCAGGTAGTTGGGAGGCTTGGGTCCCATGCAATGCCTTGGTGTCCAAAACCTAGTTTTCATTTCATCCAGGTAGTTGGTTTCTCCTGAGGCTTGGGTCCGTGGACCATGCAATGCCTTGGTTCTGTCCAAAACCTAGTTTTCATTTCATCCAGGTAGTTGGTTTCTCCTGAGGCTTGGGTCCGTGGACCATGCAATGCCTTGGTTCTGTCCAAAACCTAGTTTTCATTTCATCCAGGTAGTTGGTTTCCCCTGAGGCTTGGGTCCGAGGACCATGCAATGCCTTGGTTCTGTCCAAAACCTAGTTTTCATTTCATCCAGGTAGTTGGTTTCTCCTGAGGCTTGGGTCCGTGGACCATGCAATGCCTTGGTTCTGTCCAAAACCTAGTTTTCATCATCCAGGTAGTTGGTTTCCCCTGAGGCTTGGGTCCGAGGACCATGCAATGCCTTGGTTCTGTCCAAAACCTAGTTTTCCTTAGCGCTGGAACTTAGTTGTAAGGGAGTTAGCTCCTCGGCCAAGCCCCTAGAATCATTCGCGTGATTAACGCTGATAAACGTAGCCCCTAATCAAGAAGCATAGCCCCTAGCGGGACTTTACGCTGGAGTTGGAACTTGGTTTTAAGGGGGTTAGCCCCTCGGCCAAGCCCCTAGCCAAAGAACTTAGTCTCTAACGAGACCTTATACTAGAACTTTATAACCCACGGTTAGAAATACCGCCGGAGTTCTCTCGACCCACCGCCTATACCAACGCACAAGCCTTCCCACAGACGGCGCCAATTGTGGGGACACGATTCGTGGCGGACCGTAAGGGTGTTGGGTTCGCACGCAAGAAGGCCCCAACAATATCATTTGTAGAGCGTGGGTTTGAAAGGCTAGGCCTTGATCGATAGGCGGTGGGTTTTTCGTGGTATTCGTGCGTGTCTATGCTATGTTCACCCATGGAGTCTTTCTCCTGGAGGTGGGCTGGGAGGCTCTGGTTTTTGGCCATTTTTCCCAGCCCCTTCTTTAGGTTACTGATTTTTCCTTTTATATTCCCTTGTGTTCACTGTCCTTCGTCCACGTATAGGGTTAGCATTTCCAAGGTTGATATTTGTCCCATCAGCTTTCACTCAGAGTTGTTGGGGGTGGTTGTAAAAGCCTAAGAATGCGGCTCTGTCAGGTTCAGAGCATTGAATGGCAGTAAGGGCAGCTTTCCCTTGATATTTAAGATCTTTCTCTCAAGTTTCAGTCATATACCGTTCTTACCCTCCTCTTTGAGGGGGAACTTTGGGTCTGCCGAGGACTGAACTACCATCGGCAGTACCCTAAGGCTATTTCGTTGAACTTGGGCCATAGACCTCCTCGGCTTGGGCCTTTTGGTGCTCCCCGGGTAGATGGGCCTGGCCCATAAATCATTTGGGCCCCACAATTATCATCAATAACAATAACAATAATGATAATTAGGTGAAAATTTTATATACAAAATAAATTATATTACTTGTCTTCGTTGAATTTGAATAATGAAATAGATTTTCTAATGTAAATTTGATAATTAAAAAAATATTATCTTGAATTGAATAATATTCTGGAAGACTTTGCTTAAAAGTACATCATTTTTTTTTTTTTTTTGAGAAACAGGCCAAAGAGGCCACTTTATTCAATAGCTGAAAAATCCAACAAATAACAATTATAAAAATCTGATAGAATAGATTTCATCCAAACCAGTAACGAAAAAAATAAATAAATAAATAACATTTGCTCTCTTGGCAAAGGCATCAGCTAAAGCATTCCCTTGCCTACAAATGTGAGAGAAAGAAAAGCTCTGAAGAGAGCTAGAAGACAACAAAATGTCTTTAATAATGTCTTTAAAATACATCATCTTAAATTGCTCAAAATTCCTCCTTAATTGGAACACTCATCATGTGGATTTTCTATATGTTGATTGACTTTTCTTCCCAAGTATGTCACCTCATATACAATCGGATCATAATCTTCCAAATTATGTAATTTTTCATTTTCATATATAATTAAAATCATGTTAAAATGTAGCAAAATATATTTAGAAATTCAAACTCCTTTGTTCATGACATCATCCTTAAAATATTTGAATTTTGATTTAAAACTCTTTCCAGTTGCCATCAAGTTTGGACACTCTTGTGCAACATATCCAAGTAAAAATAGCAATTTTTTTTTTTTTTTAAGAACATCTAATGCTAATTCTCTTAGGTAAGTCCCTATACAGTCAAGGAGGTTAATGGTGCAACTTTTTCACTGAAACAAGATTAGTCTTATGGACAATCTTCTTCTAGGAAAAACAATTATCATATATATATGGCAGGTATTGTGATCTCCTAAGGTTCCAGAGGTGATTCAAATTTTTTCTGGAGTATTTTGCACACAATACTTTGCCAACTATTCTTAATTTGAATAAGTGGAAAGTGCAAATTGATTCCCTATGCACCATCTGTAGGCAATGTTAAAGAATAGGTTATCCATTCATTTTGTTCTTGTGCTTACGTTAATAACATGTGGGGTGTTGCTACTATTAAAGTACAGTAATTTTGAGACGCCATTTTTGTGGTTTTTAGAAGCTTGGTTGATGTTCGGTTGGATTAATTGTCTTAGTGCTGACGGCATATCTTCGTTCATTGTGATTGCATCGTAGATTTGGATTAAATTAGTCCATGAAGGTGATTAATCATCTCCTATATATGCAGGTTGATGAATTTGCGGGGAAGTTATGGAAGGAATTTAGAGATTGCAATCAGAGTATAGGGCTGCTGATTATGCAGTTGATTCTGATGTTGAAATTATGTGGTTGGAGGATTCACCTCCATATTTTGCAGCTGCTTTAATTGCTGATGGTAATGTGATGTTTTTGTATTATAAATGATTTCTAACTTGTTCTCAATAATAAATAAGACACGCTCAAAATATTGTTCAGCAAAACTTAAAATTTGGAGCATATTTTTCTTTTGACTACTATTAATAAACTATTTTATAATAATTTTGACGTTACTTTACTTGAAAATATAAAAAAGCTATCAAAACAACTAATTTATTTTCTTTTTTTTCATAAAAATTTATTTTAAAAGAATATTCCCTAAACTAATGCTTTTAAGACATTAGTTAACTTTTTCCTCTTTTTTTCAAAGGATAACTACAAGATTTTTAGTTAAGCAAAACATAAGGGTACAATTTGTGGGCTGCATTGTTAACTGATCTGAGAACCCAGCTGAAATGAATATTTTGTGAAAGCTTTGCCAACCTTAGTGTATCAGCACTTAGGGCCTCCACGCATATTTTTGTCATCGCTCTCAACTATAACTTGACTGGAGCGGAGATTCAGAGCGTGCTGAGTTGCCGAATTGATGGCATCTGCTCCAGTTTGGACAGAAATATATAGTGGTTTCTACTTGCTTTGACAGAGCAAAAAACCAATGTCGCTCTCCAATCTCTTTGCACTTTATCTTTTGTAGGCGTTATATCTGCTGGAACTCTCCAAAGTAGCATATTCAGTCTATCATGCATCTTGGATTTCCATATTTCTGTCCTCTCATCACTAATCCTACTGCTTTCAATAGGTTCCAATCTACTCCAATACACTGCTTTGACAGAGTGCTACCATTAGGACTCTTAACCCAAAACAATTTGTCCTCTTGGTATCATGGTCTCACCGGAAGGTTTTGAATAGCCTTGGTTGATTGTCCATCAAAAAGAGAATTCAGCTTGGCCACATCCCCCAGCCAAGTTTATCCTTAAGTAGTTGAGAAACCAAGTATCTAATTTCCTTAACAATATTGTGTTTTGTATGCCAAGCAAGCAAAATAATAAACTTCATATAAATTTTTTCGGAAAAAAAAAAAAAAAAACCTTAGATGTCAAGATGTGTCATATCCTTACACAATTTGTTCCTCACAATTTTACCTTTTGGCCCCATTAAAAGGTTATGTTGAAAGCAAGGGCCTATATCAATTATCAAAAAATATAAGAAACTTCTTAAACAAAAAACATTGATATGGACAAACACATTGACTAGGAATTCTAGATGGAGGGAAAAGTGCACTCTCCCAGTACATTATATCACCAAGCATCACAGCAATCTACTGCTTCTACCACAGACCACAGTTACCATTTTTCCCAATTGAACAATAACAAGGGCCATTAACCTCTATGTTATATAAAATAAGCCCCAAAAGAAAATTACAAACCCCAAAAAATTCTCATCTAAATAAATAACATGTTGGTTGAGGTAAACGGCAAATTCTACCATTTCTAATAGAAAAATGATTAAAATCATGTTTGCTTCATTATTGCTTTGGGTATTGCCTAAAAAAAATGCAAAAATATTATTTTTGTCCCTACATTTTAGAATCACTGTCAATTTGGTCCATATATTTTGGTAGCACTCAATTTGGTCCCTCAACTAAGTAGAGACCTCCAAGTTTAGTTGATTTATATACCTGCAAACTCCACTACTAAACCCACCCAATTTACCCTTCAATCTTGTGCTCATTATTTCACTTTTTGCCCCCAAAAAAATAAATGCCAATGCATTTCCTTAAGGGATTGTCAACAAAGCATTTTTTCCATTTTTTTTTTTTCTTCTTTCATGACGAGATGTTCAAAATTCTTTGATTACTTTAATAAACTTTGAATATGTGCAACTCTTCAATTACAAATCCTATATCTCATTTTAAGTACTATATTTTATGTTCCACTAATTATAATATGTCATTGTTTGGTTTTCATTCCATTTTAAATTTGGTAATTTAATTTTAAAGAAAGAATGAGTTTTACATGATCAGTAAAATACAAAACAGAACAAAATTAGATGTTTATTTTGGTTTTGTCATGAAAAAGAAAGGACTTCCAAGATATCCCTTTTGCTAAAGGATTTTCTCAAAGTATGTCTTTAAAATTATTATTATTATTATTATTATTATTAATAAAAATTAATACATAGGATTTTTATTCCAATTATTCCGTCCCATAACAAACACCAAATATACAATCACAATTCACAAGGATTGAATAGATGCTCGGTAACTAGGAAGAGTCAAAATCCACTAGTTGCATATGTCATATAAATCATTCTTAAACTTGATTGTATAAAATTCATAACCATGATCCACGACCATAGAGTTCAATTATTTTAACACCAACATTTTTAGTACGTGTGGCATTAACATGGATTGCTTAGGAACAGATGGTGCAGTGAATAAGTCACACACTCCGTCCTTTGAAATGGTTTTGACAGTCCGCTCGGCATCGGCCATCACCCTTGCAATCCCAAGCTTTGTAGCAATCTTTTGCTTCAATCATGGGCACCATTTTCTCACCTACACAGTCACAATAGACATTGAATCAATCACAAAGAAACTTAATTAAGTTATGACTTTGGTTTTTGCCTCAAAAAATGATTATGATAATATATATATATATATATATATAACTAATTAATGGAGTATCTTTACTTGACAATTTTGCCGTGGTGTTTCCAGTAAATTGTTTGAAAACTCTTGTTGAGAAAATTTTAATTTCGTCTTGCTCTGTTTTTTGTTTCTTTTGTAACTCTTCTAAACTGTTCTTCAGTAATGGTCACTTCTTCTTCAATAACGTCTTTTTAGTTTCAAATCCCAAAAGATAAAAATACCCAAATAATGTATATACAATTACAAAGGAAATCAAATAAATCGTATAAAAAGGAGAAATGAATGAACAAGAAATGTTTGACACATATTCCGAAGCTGATCTCTAAAAAGGGAGAAATGGATATAAAAACCTAGCCACCAACCACTTAGCCTATTTTGGATTTAAAAAGAAAATCAAATACATCACATAAAAGAGAGAAATAAATCATAAAATTATAAATTTTGAAGTATTTCCCACTGCTGATCATTAGGAGAAGAAGAACATAACAAAAGATAGTGAGTTTTGCCATCCTTGAGGGCACTTGGGTACCAATCTTATTTCCAACAAAGCCATATTTCATGGTATGAAGCAACAAATTAATTTTGAAGTAATAGTCCTTCCTTATATTGTTACTTTGTTAGTATTAATTATGAGATGTATTCAAGTTACACCTAGTGTAATTTCCTAAAGGTTACTCATTTTTTAAATCATTAATTTATATTAGATCTAAAGGTGAAAAAAGACTCATAATCATATTATTAATGTTCTCTAGAAATAGTAGTTTAAGGCATTAACTTTTCTTATTAAATAGAAGAAAAAAAAGGGCATTAATTCTCCAAATGGATTCAATAGACCCAAAATCCCTCTCTCTCTCTCTCTCTTGGTTCAGAAATAGATTCATCCGACCCCAAATCAAAATTTTAATTGCTGGCTTCTCTCTCTATTCTTAAACGTGAACCCAGAGAAGAAGACGAATTGATAATATTTTATTTTTTGATTTATTTTTGCCAAATTCTGAAGATCAGCATGTCATGATTTCTAAAATATACAACAAAAGTAATATTAAGTTGAATCTGGGAATGTTCTAACTAAGGGCCAGCTTGAGGTTTTTGAGTGCTATGAAAAGAGTTTTAAATATTTTGAATGCTTTTAATGAAACAGATTTTGACCTTGTAAGGTAATGCAAACTTTTACATAACTATACGCCTCGATGGAGATTGACGAAGAGAGAGTCCATGTCATGGGGAATATTAAGCTCATCTCTGGGGAGAGGGGAAGAAGATGATGACGTGGAGAGTGGAGAATTAATGCAATTTTTTTTTAATGACTTAAATTACTAATTTATAGAGAACATTAATAATAACACACTATATACTAGTGTTTTTTCACCCTTAAATCTAATACAAATCAATGGCCTAAAAAATTAAAAATATGTAACTCTTGTAAAGTTACACTAGGTGTAACTTAAACCCATTTCATTAATTATATATGAAGTAATAGCCCTACCTTATATTATTATTAATTATGAAGTTATACTATTTCCTAATATTATTATTAATTAATGTAGGGCTTTATTTCCAACAAAAAAAGAAAAGAAAATGGGTGTTATTAATCAGTGCTATTGATCTTGAAAATTCTTTTTTTTTTTTTTAAAGGATCCTGAAAATTTTCTAAGTATTTTCGAAACATGAAAAAATGGTGCTCCTTTCTCTCACATTCATGGTGGACCCCACAATGAATTTAATGAGTAATCCCTACCATAAATATGAAAAGGAGAGAGTACAATTCTTCGTACTTCAGGAGTACCTAAGAATTACTTATTGATCCTTGTGGATTATGAAGTTATAGTCCTTCCTTATCTTATTGTTAATTATGAAGTAATAGTCTTTTCTTATATCAATTATGATGTAATAGTCTTCCTTATATTGTAATTAATCAATGCAAAGCTTTGCTTCCAAAAACAACAAGAAGTGATATTGATATTGATCCTTTAAATTTAAAAAATAAGTGTTATTGATCCTTCTTTTAATTTTTGTTAATGTCAATGTCTACATGGCTACAGAATTATAATATATCTTTTCAAATAATGTAGAATCTTTTAATTAAAAAATTACAAAAGTGAATTAACTTATTAGAAATCCATGAATCTCACACTTGACCCAGTCAGGGCCGGCTCAATGAATTTGGGGACCCCAGGTGAAAGCTTTAAAGGGGCCTTTTATTATATTTAATTATAAATTCATATATATTTTTCAATTAGTTCTTCTCTTGTCATTTTTTTTTTTTTTTTTTGTTTTTCATATTCAGATAGATATTTTCTAGTAGACATTTGTAATTAAAAAATATTTATAAATAAATGAAACACAGTCTATAATAATAAAAAAATCACAATTTAACTAGAATAATATAAATTTAATGTATAAAACAATAGAACCTATTTTATCAAAAACACAATTTCAACTTTACTTAATATGATCACTTTACACTTTAAACCTGCACAAAAAAATTAAAATTAATATTAATACAAAGTAAATTATTCTAAATTTATAATTTTGTTATTAATACTCTTTTTTTTGTATAGCAGTAAACCCTTTTTTTTAGCATAATGTGTAGGACTCAACTTGATTGGATCCACTAACACTAAGACCAGTCCACTGGTAAAATGTGTAAGACTTAACTTGATCCACTAAGATTAAGACCAGCCCATTATCCCTCTAAATCTGATTTCTTTAAAAAAAAAAAAAAAAAAAAAAAAAAAAAGAGAGAAGAGAACATGACCTTAACTTCCATACCACTAAACCGATTTCCTAAAATAAAAAAATAAAATAAAAAATAAAAAACGTGTAAGACTAGAACTTCTTAGAATCAATACTTTAACTCTTTTCTCTTTAAGTGGGTTTATTGACTATTCGAACCATTCAAAAGGCTTCTAGAGGAATCTAAAGAAATTTATATTTAAGAGAACAAACAAAAAAAAGTTACAAGTACAACAACCAAACTAAAGTTCAGCCAAAAAGAAAAAAAAAACCCAGACACCCGTGAGCAAACTCCTCTTCAAAAGAAAAAAAAAAAAAAAAAAAAAAACCCAGACACCCGTGAGCAAACTCCTCTTCAAAAAAAAAAAAAAAAAAAAAAAACCCAGACACCCATGAAAAAAAAAACTGAGACACCCAGCAGCAAACATGAAGAAGACGAAAGAGAGAAAGGAAGAGAAAACAAAAAACGAACCTTCAATGAACAAAAAAAGTTTATTGCCAACACCAGTTGATGAGTAAGCCAACAAATGAGTGTTTTTTTTAGAATCAAGATAGAAAGAGTCAGAGAGTGAGTGTTTTTTTTCTTCTTTCTTTTCTTATTTGTCTCTTCTTAGTTCTTTCTGCCTTTTGTAATCTTTTCTTCTGTAAGCTAAACATTTCTGCCGTTTATAATCTTTTCTTCTGCAAGCTAGAGATTTGGTGATGGTCTGATGGGATTAGCCTTCATGTCACATTGTCACTTCAGCTTTTTTCTCCGTGAGAAACGGGCCTTCATGGCCTGATGGGATTTGGTGATGGCCGTTTGAAATCTTCTTCTATTTTTCTTCTTTTCTTTTCTTTTTTTTTCTTTTTTTGAGAAACAGGCCTCTGTGACAAACGGGCCTTCATGGCCTGATGGGATTTGGTGATGGCTGTTTGTAATTTTTTTTTCTCAAATAAAAAAGTAATATTATATAATATATTATTATTATTTGGAGCCCTCTTATAGGTGGGGCCTTAGGTAGTGGCCTAAATGGCCTATAGTTTCAGTCGACCCTGAACCCAGTTTCTAATGGGTAAATAGTTAATACCCAAATAATCAAATCCATAAATTCCTTTGGTCTGCTTTAAAACTAAATTAAGGGTAGGGTTACAACGCCCTCCAACCCCGCCTCACCCTATTATCATTTCTAAGTCCACCTTTTCATTAATATAATTTAGGATTATTGCAATTTCCCTCCCATAGTTTGACTTTATCATCATAATTTAAATTCAAAACTTTTAATTGCTACATTTTACTCCCTAAAATTTAGATTAAAATGAAACTATTAGGGGTTTGTCTAAATTAACGGATTTTGCATTTATTGGACAAACAATTGACCCCATTTGGTTTGGTCCAATCACAATTTAGTCACAATTAACCCTACCAATTTCATTTTAGTCTTCTTAATTTTAAGGGGTTGAATATAACAAATGAAAATTCATTGACTAAATTGGAAGGACTAATAAATCACAAAGATGTAGATTGTAATTTTCTGTGTAATTTAATTCATCTCGTTTTCCACATTAACTACTTAAACATTTTTTCTTGGACTATATACCCAAAAAAAAAAAAAAAAAAAGGAACAAATCTTTTTGTTGAACAAAGCCATTTTGTCATTCATTTGGGTGCCATTATCTACTCTTCTGCTAAAAAAGATTACCATTAAATATTTACATTGTCATAAAGCAATATGTCAAGTGTACAACAACAAAACATAGCACCAATTATAAATTAAACAGTAATATAACATTATCTTCCTAACACATGGATGATAACATATAATCTACGAAAGCTTTTCATTATTTTATATAATTATCGATAAGTTTCTCCTTGGGTTTAAGTACAATAATTAAAGTACAATAATTAATTAAGATGGAAACGTGACACATCAACATTTGTATGCACAAAAGCACTGCTTGGGAACACCAGGTGCTGTGTATAAGTCACACATTCCTTTTCCACTGTATCGATTTTTACAGTCTTCCCAGCAATGGTTATCTCCCTTGCAGTTCCAAACTTTGTGGCAGTCTTTTGCTTCTGCCATTTGCACCATTCTCTCATCTGTTTAGTCCACAAATTCAGAATTGCACTTCATCAATCACTGAAGCAAAATTATGACTCTAGCTATGACCTCTAAAAATGTTGTGATAACAATATATATAGATAATTTTTTTTATCTTTTATTTTGGATTCTCTCCATTAATTAAACTTGTAGCTTTGTGCTTTGCAATGATCACTCACTTAGGTCACAATTAATTAATTGACTTGATATTTGACTATAATCAAATCAAAATTTCATTTTAATTGGATAATACTAACCTAATTTAATTGTTACTGTTATTTTGTTTGATTTGTCGTTAATTTTTGTATATATAGCTAGTTTAAAGTAGGATGATGTGGCCAGTAGATCTTGAATTTTATTTTAGAGCTATAGCATAGTATAAATGAAAAGAAATGAGTGTTTCAGACTTTCAGTACGTAACAATTTTTATTTATCTTTTATGAATGAAGGTTCACTAACATTTTAAGTGACAAGAGAAGTTAAAGATATGGAGCTGAAGTAAATTAAGGGTCATTTTGTTCAGAATTTGTGAAACACTATTTTTTTCGGCCGCAAAAAAAGAAGAAAAAATGTATAGGATCATATCAATAGGCTACTTTCTTTTAGTTGAATGAAATTTCAGTATTCCTATCCAAAAAAGAAAGAAACTGGCTACTTTCTTTTACGGCTACATATTTTTCTTACAAGTGAGAAGCCAAAATTAATGTAAAAGCACATGAGATATGGGACTTGCATGATTTCACTAAGATAGCCAAAGACCATAAATTCATGATGCAAGTACAAAAATCAGCAAACTCACCAACCACTTATGCCCTATGTTGGATTAACAAAGCAAATCAAAGTAGATCAAATAGAGTAAAATGGATTAATCAACAAAATAATTAAGTTTGAAATATTTACCGCAGATGATCACGAGGATGATAAGCAGCAAACACAAAGTAGAGAATTTCGCCATCTCTGATGAGTTAATTACTTGGTGCTCTTTGCTCTCTTTATAGTGCATTGGAGAATATTACCATATCTCTCTTTTTCCACTGATGAAGGCAATGTATATGTCATGGTATGAGGTACAAATTCAGTCACTGAATTAGAAATTCCTTCCAAGGGACCCAAAGCTAAATATGGATAGCTGAAACTTTAGTATTAATTAGTATATAATAGACTGTTTAATATTAACTTTTGGTTTAATTGGTGACAATTCGACAAATGTCAAAAGCTGATATAAAATAACCCAAGATATTTTTCTAACAAACATGAACATTTTTTTTTTTTTTTTGAGGAAATTACAAATATAGAAATTAGTAACTACTTTGTTAGTTCTTTCAAAATGTTAGTCCACTAAAAATAAATAATAATTAACCATCACTCATATGAAAATAAAAAATAATTTCAAAGAGAATTATAATACTTTTTTTTAGAGGAAGAAAAGAGGATTATAATATATAAAAATGACTATCTTAATTCGAATTATAAAGATAAAAAATAGTCAATATAATCAAGACTTCTATATTTCTCACCCTCCACATATAAGGGATCATTCCAAAAGTCAAGAATCCATGACAGTCATAATATTTTTTAAGATGGCGTTTAGCTTGATTATGGAATAATTATGATTTTTTTTATACGAGACTGTGACAGTCACAAACCTCTTTGTCAAATCAGAATGTTAGTTAAAGAATTTTGTCTTCTTCAAGTGTGAAAGGTTGGCCTTTGTCCTTTGATCATTTGGAAGAGACGGGTTTGTACATCACTTATTAAATTATTATGATATATACGGGGTTTAATTTTATTTATTTTATGATATATATTTTAAGTCCTTAGGGTAATTCAACTGTTGAATTCTTAAAATTATATTTTAAAATAAATTGACTAGATTTTATCACATCTTCAATATTTAAAAACAAAAATTTGATTGTTAATATTCATTTTTTGCTGACAGAATTTTCTAACATGGGCCATGTATGATTCTAGAAAATATAAAAGATAACCTTTTTTTTTTCCTTTATATATATATATATATATATATATAGGGGTGTTCGTGGTTGCGGTGCAGTATGATTTTGGGTCATTTTTAGCACTGCACTTTGTGGTGCAGTTTAACTAAAATTATAACTACACTGCACCTTATTTTTGCTGTCACATGTGAGGTGTAGTGCGGTTTAGAGTTTAACCAAAATCATAACCGCACCATACCTCATTTTCGCGGTCACATGTGCGGTACTATATATAAGATGAGATTTGAAGTTTGTATATTTTTCAAATTTTGAGCATTTCCTACCCATCCCAAAACTAATTTTTCCTTTTTTTTTTTTTGCCAAGTTTTAAATTATTTAGTTAGTTTTTCTTTATTTTGGGTTGGCTTTTCTAGTCAATACTTGCTAGGATTATCAATTTTTTTTTTTTTTGGGGAAATTAGGGTTATTAAACTATTAATAATATATTTAATATTAAAAATAAATAAATATATTAATATATAGAGAAGGTGTGGTGCAGTGCAGTTTGTGCGGTTTTCTTATTATAAAACCACAAACCGCACTGTACCACGTGGTACAGTGCGGTACGGTGTATTGTTACTTGCAGTGCGGTGCGGTATATTGTTACTTGCAGTGCAGTGCGGTTATGCAATTTTGCGAGTGATTTTGGTGCGATTTATGCAGTTTGGTGAACACTCCTATATATACAAGATAGAAATTATACTCTAACCTAATTTAACTGTATATGTATGTGAAGTTCCTTCCTGAAAACTTAAACTCCAACCCTCACCCTTCCCATCACCATCGCACCAAAAGTTATATATCAAAAAGTATTGTATTTACTCTTTATTTTTTGTTTTTTAAGGGATAATTAAAACAATCTTCCTCCAGGTATAAGGAAATGACAATGACCTACATAATTTTGCAAAATGACAGTCATCTCCTTGAACTTTGTGATGAACATTAAAACTAATTTGATATTCTTACTTTCCCTTTATAAATAACTCTAATGTTGTTGACTAAATTCACGCATGCCCTTCATTAAGTGATAATATTCTTATCTCTCCCTTGGCTTATTGATGAAAAGCCTATTTTGTTATTGAGTTACACAATTTACCTAAAAACTAAGTTAATTGAATTGCTTAATCAAGTAAATCAAGGATAAAATGGTAATTTCATCATATTTGTTGTTAGTATTACAAAATTACAAAGCTCAAGGGGTGTATTGTCATTTTTGCATACTTTTGGAGGTCACCAACAGGTACTTATATCTTGAAGGAGGATTGTGTTTTTTTTTTTTTTTTTTTAATATCATTCTTTTTTAGAAAGTTTGTTATTCAAGATTTTCTCTTGATACTAGAAAAGAAAAAGAAAATTTCTTTAAACCAATTTAGAGGAATCTCCTTGGCCTATTGTTATATTTTATGTTAGATTTTATTCTATATACATATACTCATTTCAATTTCATAGCATATGCAAAAGTTTAGGTTAAGAGCAAACCTCCCATTACATGAACCCTCCACTACAGCTTTGAATCCCTTGTACTTGATGGTGGCTATAGAAGGTAAAGGAGGGTGTGTGGAGAGAAAAGACTACTCTCAAACTCTTAACTCCAAAATAGTGAATAATAACTTCATGAGCCAATTTCCATTTAATTAGGGTAAGAATAAGAGCTTCCTCGTGTCTAAAAATTGATCCATCACATTCACATTATGGTTCCATAATAAAAGAACCACAAAAACCCACATTTACATCATCAATGACTATAGTCTACAAATATGAAAAGAAACATAAGAGCCAAATGCTTTTTTTCTTCTCCATACTTTATCTGAAACATTCCCGCATGGGGAGGGGAACTATCCTTATCAACTTCATTTTATACTATTCCCAGATAATTACTTCATGTCTTTTATTTTCTTTTTCTTTTTTATATGAACACCACTTGATTTGGTTGGAGTACAATGGATTGCACTAACTATTATTTTGTGTGGGTTGAACTACTTTTATTAAATGTTTCAAATTATCATATGGGGAGAGATAACAAGAATTAACTTAACACAAAACATATAGAAGTATTACTTAACTCAAAAACTTAAGTTTATGGGTCTGGACCAAGTTATAGTAAATTATCCACTCAATTTGAGGTTATTATCCAATGTGGAACTCAAACTTAAAAGGCCGAACAACTCGCATGTGAATATAGAATATTCCACCTTTAAAAAACTACAACTCTACCTAGAAGCTGAGTATGGTTTTGGCCTCAAATTTTATCAAAGATAAATTAAAGAAGCACTAACTAAAGCAGTGCAATTATATCCTTGTAAGTGTGTAAAGAAGCCATGTCAAGCAGTAGCTTTCAAGCTTGACTAGGTCATGTTTGATAAATTCAAGCACAGGTTCAGCTCGAACCAATTCCAACCGATTTTCAAGCTTGTTAACAACTCACACTCGGGCTTTAGCCAAGTTAACCCGGTACTGTTCATATCATGATTATAGCTTAGAGGCTTTTCAATGTTAGTCCAAACCCCTGCCCCCCTAAAAATAAAAAATTTTAGTCTAAGACTGATGAATTGTCAATGAGCTCTAGTTTAACTAGCACCTCCTTCTCTTATAGGTTCTAGATGGAAGGTTTGGCCTTGGCTTTGAGACCCATTGTGTGCATGTATCTTACCTATCAAAAGATTGATAAATGTTGAAGTGTATTGATTCTCTTAATTAGTTTAAATTGCAATAAGTATTGACATGCACCAAATCTGAAGGGCTACAACTCATTTAAGCCAAAATTTATGCATCACAGTCGTGGTCTTGACTCTTGCGATCAAATACTAGGTAAAAGGTGAGTACTGAATCACTACTGAATAAAGATAGAAGGGAGATAGAGAGGGGGGAGGGCCAGTCTATAACTTAATGGCTCTCAATAAACACAGGTATGAAGCCTAATTGCCTTCAAACAAACAAGAGAATGGAAAATAATCTAATTTTCTTTCACAATATCTGAAAGTATTTGGTACATTACATTCTCATCATTCATCAACATTTGTTTCTGGTCATGAACAGCTCATGTTTTAGGGTCATGGTCACAGGTCATATCACCAATCACCATCACTTTGATCAATGCTTTCTCAGCATTTTCTACTTTGTGGCTGGCTACATCCACCATTTTATGTATATAGTTGGTCAAGTTCTACCAAATTGACTAGCCATTATGGAACATCCAAGAAGGATCTAATGAATAAGAAATCAATAATTTTCTGGTTTGAGGGTCGGTGCTGAAACATGATTGAAAATGGAACAAATAAACGGATTGAGATTAGGTGCAATACCTACCTAATGCAAATGATATGAATGGTTGAGATTTGAAGTTGCAAAAAGAAACTTTAAATATCAACCATTAAATATAAAAAATGAGTAAAAGTAAAATAGTAAAAAGAAAAAAAAAAGTTGTGAGAGGATTGAGGAGAATTGCACCGGATCTCAATCCCAAACAAATTAAATGTGCACGCACCCACTCTGACACAAACAGATCGGTCAACTTAAGAGAAAGATAAAGAGACACGAGACTAAAGAATAAGGCTTTTATGCATTCTATAAGCTAATTTGTAATTTCATTACAAAAATGAAAAAGCAGGGCAACCAATTAGGTTAAAAACCCATCTGATCATCAGTCCCCTGCAAGCAGTGTGAGGATCTCGTCTACAGGCCAAATTGTCCAACTCACTGAACTAAAGCAAAGGGCTTCAACGAGACATTATTTGAGACAGCATTTTGATTCTACTAGCTCTGCACACCTCTCATTTCCAAGATTTGGAATAGGATTCTTTTTGCTGAAAATTTTTTGTTCCCAGATCAATCCTTCCCACAGCACCTTCATAAAAATAAAAATAAAAATAAAAAACGTGAAGGAACAAGCTGATCAATCATTAAATGAATGCATGTTGTAGACATGCAGCCCATTCTGGGCACTACATTAATAGGAGGTACAAAATATGTCTACGCTACAAAATTATTTCTTATCTTTCAACAAAAATTTGAACATATGCCCTATGAAACAGAATTCAGCTGCCATTACTTTAATCACTGAGTTTAAGAGGAACTCAAGCTGAAAATGAGTATACTGACAGGAAATAACAAAACATACTAAGATTATGGGAGAATTGAGTGGTTCCTCCTTCACCTTCCATAAGGAGAGGTTTGAGGTCCAACCCATGGTAGAAAAAAAGGTTTTTAAAGTAATGGGAGATCTACCTCTAGTTGTGTAATTTACTACGGCAATTTGAGTAAAGAAAAGTGATTGACCTCGAAACATTATCTGTTTAGTGCAAACCCTGATCCTTGATAGCCAAAAGTTTTTCTCAGCTGATTAAATAGCTTGTGATAACTTATGAACAGCAGACTCAGCTATAGAAAGCCAAGAATTCCAAAGTATGAAGTGCTTATCAACCTCAAAACACTATCTGTTAAATGAACCCTTATCCTTGATAGTCACAAGTTTTTCTCAGCTGATTAACTAGATTGTGACAACTTATGAACAGCACACTCAGCTATAGAAAGCCATGAATTCCAAAGTATTAAGTGTTTATCAAGTCAAATTACTTGGTTTCTATTAATTACAAGCATGAAAAGAGTTGCAATTCACAAAATTTACATATAATTATAGCGTAAAAAATTTGAAGCAATAATATGCATTATTTTTCATGAGAGAAGCAGGTGAACTGTGAAAGGAAAAACCTATGTGATAGTCTATCCCGTATACAAGTAAAATATACTGTGCTTCAAGCCAAATTATATAAGAGTAGAAAAGATTACTAAAAAGTTCAAGCACATAAAATGTAACATTTGTCTTATAAATAAAAAAACAAAAGTGTACCTTTTGTATCTCTTCTTGGAACCACAAGGGCATAGCGCATTTCTACTGATTTGCCCACTCTTGGCCAAATTAGACCTGGCAATATCCAATGGTGTTGAACCCATCAGTTTTTGCACCTACAGAGCATAACATACAAATAGTCGTAAGTGTATTTTCAATTTGCATTTCTAAGGAAAGATCAAGAAAATTGAACCAGCCCCTCAACCAGCAAACAGAAAGGAATTAACATGCATGTATTCTACATTCTACACAACCAAGTGGTGTATAGATATGCATGCCTACAGTCTTACCTGCCTACATAGTCTAGACCCTAGAGTGAAGAAAGAATTAGACAATTGTACAAGTGGCTTTAGGTAAATCTGGTAATCGATGCATGTATTTGTAGCATATACATACAGAGATCAGTGAAAAACCAGGATCAAGGGAGACCTTTTGCAAGGTGATACAATCCAACATTAGAACCCAGAGTTCCAAACAATGTGACTCTATACTGGTTCTGCATGGACTTGGGGCAGTAAATGGCACAGAGGTGTGTGATCAAAAAGGATATAGGCCCTACCAAGAGAGACAGAGACAGAGAGGGAGAAGCCTACATAAAGGGTTTACCATAATTTATCCCATCAAGGATTAAATAGACTTACACCCACACCCCCATCTTTTTCCTCATTTTTGTGTAAAATCCTTCATACAGCCAACATATAAAAATCCACTCAATTTAATAGAATCAATCATAGTGTTGCAACCCATGTATACATCCCATATTCTTGGGTACACTTTTTCCATTCTCAAATCCTTACTTTAGAAATAAAAAATCAGAGGCAAACATACTTCTCCACTAATCTGGGACTACCATTTTCTCCACTGGTGCAAGAAAAACCTATGCCTTGTCAAGGAAGTGGGTAATTAACCAGAAAACAGTAAGTGCTATACATCCCTCCAAAGACTAGAATACAATAACACACTTATGTACTGGCATGCAAATGCTTAAAAGTGTACTATTCAAGTTTACCCAATCTAAAACAAGCTTAAAACAGAATTAGACATCTCAATTAGTAATTTTACAAATAGTAGACAGGTAATGAGGTTTCTATCATTCATATGCATGAAATATTCACAAATCCACAAAACTAGAACACTTTGGCAGAAAAAAATAAAACAAGCCAAGAGAAATTTACCTCAGCAATGTTCTTCGGCATTGGTTTCCCTTCTTCTTTTAACTTCTCTAGCTTCTTTTGCGCCTCTTTGGCCCATGTAAACTTTGCAAGTGCATTCTCTACATCTGCCACCGTGCAATTACAATGCTTTGCTGCTTCTTGTTTTTGACTGCTTTGAATATTCTACACATCAAGAGACCTAAAGCCAAAATGAGGAGATTTGCCCCAAAAAATCACCAAAGAAATAAAGAACCATTATAGGACTTTCCTAGATGAAAATACTTCAGCAGTATTCTTCAAAAAATGTGGTTTTTTTCAGCTCTATAAGTCATAGTTTAATTGGTCAAAGAACCCACGGTGGAAATATTGGCAGTAGAGAATCATTCGGCATTATTATTGAGAGGACCATGTGATGAAATTCATGGACTATATTCAAGTGTTGTTGGCATACTAAATACTAAGCTCTGAGAAGGAAAAGCACGCGTTATATTTTAAGATAAAGAGAAAGGTTCTCCATAACTGACCAGAAAAAGTCAAGAACCTCCCTAATATTTAGAATTTAAAATACCAAGGAATCCATAAGAACAAGACACGCTTGAGTCTATTTTGTTTAACACAAGAAATCCAAGATAAATCAATGATTTTCAGAACTACACCCATTTGAGTTTTCTTTTTCACGATGAAGTTCAAACATCTTGCACTAATACACCTATGAATATCTATCGTACTGTAGTATCTTTTTCTTCCTTGTGCCCATGACTACACCTTGTACAATGAAAAGAAAATTTAGCTTACACCTACTTCAAAACTTATTGTGGTAATATCATTCCTATGTTTCTGTAAGCACAAAATATGCATTTTAAAAAAATGAATCAAAGGGTGTGAAAGAACTATATTGGATCTGAAGTTGACACTCCACAGATCATTGGTTTGAATGAATGATTGTTTCAAGCTTGTTTTCTTTTCCTAAACTTTTAGATTTGGTTGATCATTGCAATTTTAGAATTTAATCGTGGGTGTACCTACTACCTATTGTATACTTCCTGTGTACTTGGACTATGCCATTCTTTTGATTGAATAAACAATCTTTTTTTATGTATAAAATAAAATAAAATAAAAAGAATCAAATGGAAAAACCAACATCTCCAGTAGAATCGAAGCCTCCAAGATATCGAAGTATAGCTTCCTGTTTCTCAAAAGCATCAGCAAATGTCGCTTCACTGCTTCGTCCCACTATATACTGCTTGAATGTCCCTATCCTTCTCGCATTCTTCAACTCATCCGCAAACCCTGCAATCAAACAAACAATAACATTAATTTATGACAAAATTAACAACAACAGCAACAACTTATAACCAATGAACATAATGTACAAACAACTTAGTACTACTGAACATAATGTACAGAGTACTAACAAAAAAAAAAAAAACAACTTAGTACTACTGATCATAATGTACAGTAATTCTACAAATTAATAACTAAAAAAGAACAAAAGGGTTTTGACTGTTTAAGACAAAAGGTTCAAAATTTGAAGAAAACAACTACTACAGCAACAAATTTGACACCCAAAATATAAAAACTACAACTAAAACTATAACCACTTATTACTAATGGATTAAAAAAAAATGGCAAAGATGCAAAATTTGAAAGAAATGAAGCCCAAAATGCCCATTTTGCACCAAAAGAGCAAAAGGATATGATCAAGAATCAACAAAAAAGTGAAGCACAGAAAGAAGAGAAATTTTAGCTAAGCAAAGAGTAGAACAGCTTTAGAGTGACAGGGCGGTGAGGTGGGAGACTCACGGAGGAGAGTGAATGCTTCGGAGCTGATTTGGGGTCCTCCTTCTGGACCTGTAGTGGTCTTCTGCTTCTGCCCAGTGAAGGCCCCTTTGATCTTGTCCACCCATGAGTTGTGGAGCTGTGACGTGGAGGAGATCGAGCGGTGCTGTGACGGAGTTAGGTGACAGTAGTTTAAGGTGGAAGAAGAAGAAGATGAAGTGAAAAATGAGAAGGTGGTGGGGATTTTGTTGGTTAGGATTCGTGAAGAAGGCATTTTCTTCTTTGGGTTTTGGTATTTGCCTTTGGCTCTCAAATATTATGAAAGCTAATTTTGTGCTCTCTTTTGGGTTAGGGTTTAAACTTATCAAGGGTTTTAGAATGGATTTTTAATTGATCTTTGACAGAGAGAGAGAGGGCTCATTAAATTGAGACATGGCATAAATACAAAAGTTCTATCTTTAGTCCACCACATTATCAAGTTATGACATAAACCCAAATGTTTCAACTTCAATCCGTTACCTTATCGGCTCATAGGATTTTTGAAGGGCTATGATATTATTTATTTATATAAAAAATAATAAAATAAAATAAGTAAAAAGGTGTAAAGTCTTTAATAAAAAATTTTAAAACAAAATGACATGTGAAATAATGTTCATATGTAATAGTAATAGATAGCCAAGATGACAATAAAAATAAAATACATGGTGTCATTTTGTTTAAACAATACATAGTTATGGCATTATGTAAAATGGATTTATGATTTAAATTGAAATAGTTTTTAGAGTATACGGTTTAATTTGAAAAATCTAAAAATGAGATTTGTAGGGACAAAGTTTGGAGCCCAAGCTCGTGTTGTATAGAATCCTGGTCCAAAAAACCCAATATAATGAATTTTGTAGAGGATGGGTCAAAGAACTAGGTTTAGATGAGTTAAGCGGTGACTTGCATGGGATTAAGGAACACACAAACAAGAACAAAATCTATTATGATGAAATGACCTCCTGTCCAAGGAGACTTAGAATTTTATTTATGAATACAGATCACCACATTAGGATTATTTTGCATGCTACAATATTCTCTCCCTCTTTTTCCTCCCCTTCCCTCATGGGGCCTTCTATACATTATACAGGCTCTTCCTGATCATCTGGGTTTTACACTTGTTGATCATCTAAACCCCCACTTGAGTACCTATCCCATTAGACACCCCTTTCAGTCCTTTTGTGAGTTGCGGTAGTCAAGGTAACACTGTTCAGGGATCTTCTCCATATTAATGCGGCCAGGAAAGTAGCTGCAGTGCATTTAATGTGGTGGTGGCAACTTTTGCTTAGATATTTTGGGTTTTCTTCCTTTTCACGCGTTTAGGAGATGCGCTTCAGTGGTTTGAACATACCTCTACTCTGAATTTTCAGTGTCCAAGGAGGAATTCCTTCTCGGACCCTCTTTCTTGGTCTTCTGTGGTAATGATTATAATGTAGATCATCTAAGCCATGTTGTCTCCTCGAACTCGCTAGCGTCCTCGAACAAGCCCAAGGCCCAACTTGTTACTTTGGGCCATAGCCCCCACAAGATTTATTTGAAATTGATCATGAATTATAGATTTTAAAATGTTTTTTTTTTTTTTCCCTCTCTTTCAATTTAAACAAGATGGAAAAGATCAATAGTCAAGCCAGAGTCAACACATATACCATTTGGATCCAAATGTATTTGAAGAGAAATATAAACAAAGTTTGAATATGTAATTTTATTTTCTATTGATAAATAAGTTATGATAATCAACCAATGGATTTAAATTTTATTAATATGTGGATTTAAAACATATTTTATAAACAAATAATCATTTCTAATCCATAGCATCACAAAGTCCTTTGCTAGAGCAAATATTTGAGCTCAACTCTATGTATTGTTAAAATTCATATAAACTATTTAGTTTGAAAAAAAAACTAAAAGGTCTTCGGAAGGCCCCTGCTTTAGTTTATAAGATTCTATGATATTTTGGACAAGTACAAGCTTCTGCAAGCAAATTTGAAGCTTAGGGTGCGTTTGAATCGACTTCAAACCAATTCCGGAAATCAATTTCCGGAAAATTCTGTGTTTGGCTGTCACGGAAAATATTATTTTCCGGAAATTGATTTCCTGTTGACCGAAATTTTCAGCCTTGACCACGGAAAATGATTTCTGTCTTCATTTTCACTTCAATTGACTTCCGGAAAAAGAGAGAGAGAGAGAGAGAGAAGAGAGAGCCCAGATCAGAGAGAGAGAGGGACGATAGCGCCGACGAGCGGCGCGGTGCACGATCGCGATCGTCGATCGACGAGCGCCGCTCGTCGGACGAGCGTTTCGCCGGATTTGATGTATTTTCTGGTAAACTGATTAAACGAACCAAACACCAAAATTAATTTTCCGTAAAATGAATTTTGTGACAGCCAAACACATGAAAACGTTTTCCTTTCCGGAAAATAGCATTTCCGAAAAATAGCATATTTTCCGGAAATGATTTTACGCGAACCAAACACAGCCTTAAGTACACAAGGTTCCTCCACTCAACTCCATTTACTTTCTTCTTCTTCTTCTTCTTCTTCTTCTTTTTAAGTGACAACTCTTTATTTACTCTTCTTCTTTTTTCAGTAACATTGAACACCCTATTTACTAATAGCCTTCTGGAGATAGTACTTTGTAACCCTGCCTCACCTCTGTATTTTTACATTGAAAAATACGACAATACGCTTTGTAGATAATATTAAACACAACAATATGCACAACCATCTGATTGCCCTTGTTTTTAGATAATATTAAACACAACAATACGCACAACCATGAAACTAAAGAAGAAAAAGAATCAAAGGAAAAGAATAAGTTAAAACATCTCTAGTAGCCATTACATAACGTGAGAACCCCGTATACCTACAATGTTACAATGAACCCTTTGCTACTCAAAAATACAAAACAGGTTCAATTTGGCACTTAAGCTAATGATCCATTGAAATGGAGTCCATCTCTCCCACACAAATTTATCAACAGGAGGTTGAAGACTCGATATTTCCAGTTGCAGTAGTTTGTGATCATTGAAGGCTCTGATACCTGCTTCCAAATCATGAACTAAATCACAGAAAGAATCAGATCCAAGAAGTATTATGCCTTTGTCCGCCTAAATCCAAACCAGATCTCATAGTGATTGAAAAGCAAGCTATCATGTGTATGCTTTCCAATATACTCAAGTCCCAAACTCTTGAGCCGCTTTGTACACTCCTCTCCTCCTATCCGGGAACAAAACTTTATGTTATGTGACACAAATATTCGCCCATCATAAGGTTTCAATTTACTTGCTAACCTCTCCAGTCCAACCCACACAAGCTTATCAGGCATATGAAGAAAGACAGCACTAGCATAGATCAAATCATACACAACTCCTGAACCAAACATGGTGAAATCCATGTCCTCGCCTTTCACAATCAAAGGGCGCTTGTATAGGAGCCCTTGGGAAGGAAGCTCATATCGAAATGCAGCCATCAGAGAGAGCTCATCTCTTTCAAGACAATGGAAGTGCTCAGGATTGAGATAGCGAATGAAATGCAAGCCAACTCGGAGGGTGCCACAGCCAATCTCAAGGACACGTGAGTCAGGCGTGACATGGCTGGATTCAGCAAGGAACTCAAACACATCTCGCCCACCTGCCCAGGGTTCTCCATAGTTGCTGTGATGCTCCTCAACAAGAAGCTCACCAGGACATGGGAAGGCTGTGTGGTTTTTAGCCTCAGGTTCTTCATAATGTGATATGCCTTTGAATCTGGGAAGGAGAATTTGTTCATAATCTTGACAAAGACATTCATAAAAATACATAAAAACTGAAATGCAGAAACTCAACAATGTATATCAAAAAGATAAATCTACACATACTACATATAGCCTTCAAATAACAGCTGAAATTATAATGTTGCAAGAAGTGTCCAAATAAATGCATAAGACAGAACCAGCATTAAATTGATTGACAAAGTGTCCCTAAATGTGATTTTCCAATAAAACTAAATAAAAAGGAAGCAAAAGCTTCTAATCATATGCTTCCAATTGTGTTTGTTTTCCTGTGGTCCTACTGATCATAGTTTCTAAACTATAGTCTACCTATAATTTTTGCACTTCTAGAAAGCAAATGATTCATTGGCCTACTTGACACTAACACCCATGCAACCCCACCCCCACCTAACCTGAGTCAAGGGGCACAAGCATTTTCCAAGCCGCGGAACAGCATAAAAACAAAGCATCTAAGTTAGACCAACCCAATGATAGGAGAAACGTTAAACAGATTCCATGGAAACTTCCATCACGATTCTGAAACCAGTATCAATGAATGGCAGATACGATGTCTACAGGCTCTAATCCCCTGTATCCGTGTGTAGAGAGGGAAAATTCCCCTAGAAATTTAGTCGCTTACACCGTGTATTCCAATATTAAAAAAAATGTGTGTGAACTCAAAGAGCTGATTCAACAGAAGCAAAGCATGGTTCTAGAACATTAACACATTGAATACACCAAAGCTTAATTATAACTTCCAATAAACACTCTGAACAATGCACAATGTTCCAGAAAAGTTTCCCCAAATTTTCTTGCACCCTCCATGCTATTAAAATCCGTCATCCACAACCAACATTTCTTATTGACCATTTCCCCACCCCTTTTTCCCTCGTTTGCATTCTTCCTCCCACAAGCCACCACCATCTAAAACTTTCACCCCAAACCCCCAAATCACTCGGTTCCAAACCCAACTCCCCCACTGCCCACCACATTAACCAAAACACCAAAAACAAACCAACTCAGTTCCACTCACTCTATTCTCATAAATTCCACACACACACACACAAAAAGAAAGACTAATCCCAATTATAAAACAACTACATGATGCACACACACAAAATATAAACACACAACTCTCAAATCCTAATTAAGAGAGCAGTACATAAATAAACAAATAGACACATAAACACATAGATAAACAAATATGCCACACACCCATATCACAACTAAACACAAATTAAAAAAACTTCACATTTAAATTAACACTTACAAGTTAAAACAACACACACCCATTTCAACACATTCATAAACACACACATAAAACATACATACATACATATAAAAACAAATTCATAAACTACAAAGATAGAGAGAATGTACAAACTGTTCGAGATCTTGGAGTTGCTGGGCTCTGGTGCGGGGGTTAATTCCTTTCCGGAGCACATTATCCTGCATATGAAGGCCGTTCAATCGGATCTGATCCTTCACCCACTCCACATCCTCTTTGGTCGTGGACACGGCGACACGGCCAGCACCACCGCCAGCATCATCGTCAGCGATGGACACGGGGACACGGGGTTCGGCGGTGGAACCGGACACGGGAGAAGTGTTGATATTAATATTAGAGGGACAAGAGCAAGAGGAAAGAGAAGACAAAAGGAAGACCAAGAAAATAGCGGCAACCGAAGCTGCAAGTACGAGAACTGGTACTGTTATCACTATGCCCTTCGGTGTCGCCGATGATGTGAGAGCCATGCGTCTCTCTCTCTCTCTCTCTCTCTCTCTCTGAACTGTGATTTGAGCACAAACTCAGAGGCCTGTTTGGTACTTCGCTTTGTTAGATACAGTTTTAATGTTTTTTTTTTTAGTTTAGTAATAATTTATACTTCTATTTTTCTATTTAAGAGACTGACCTGTTTGAACTAATTTTTTTTTATCCAAAATATTCATATTTTCCTAAGTTTAAGTATAGACAGAGCTAAAGGACAATAAAGTAAAAATGTATTTTTAATCTTTAACTCCCACTAAAACATTGCCTATAAAATAAAATTACTCTTTCACTAATCCACTTATTCAGAAACAAACTTCACGTCTAAACTTTTTCCTTTTTTTATTTTTTTAATTGGCCAAAAAATATATATATATTTCACACAGGTTTGATATATATTTTTCCTAAAAAGTAGCAAACACTAAACCAACAGTTTACTCCATTTCAAATCCTAAATTTTATGGTAGTGTCTTAAAAATGTTGTTATTTTATTAGACTGGTTTTTTTAGCAATAGAGTCCTATACAAACACAGACACCTCTTTATCTCTCGGTACATGATAGACTAAAAGGTAACAAAATTGCTACTCTTGCAGAGTAATCGAAACTACATATTTACATTGACTTTGGCTTAGTTTTGTTTATAGGCTGATTTGGTTGCTTAGTGGATCGCTAAAAATTGTTTTCAAGATTGCTGTGTTTGTTTTTTCTCGACGTGGTATGTGTCTAAGTTTTTGTGATAATTTTGGTCCTTAGAGATAGTTGAATGCATTTGTATTTTCACATAATCACATGCTTGCTATTCTATTGGTTTCCCCGGATCCTAATGCTGAGAAAGTAGTAGTGCCAAAGGAAGAGATCTTGGATTTTGAGTTGCCACCTGAGCCCTCAAATGCAAGGCATGTTGAGGTATTGCCTTTTCTTTTTTAAATTGTTGATGATTTTGTTGGGCATTGCGTCTGCTGAATTTTTCTACATTTTTTATTTTATTTAATAGTTGCAAATTTGTTTTGTTTTTTTTATAGAAAGCTTATTAGATGGTTGCAAAATTGTTTGGGGTTTGTGTTTGTTTTAACTTCGATTCTTTTTTGATAGCTCTATTACCGTCCTTTTGTTGAGCAAGATTTTTTGGTCCTCTGAACTGAATTAGTAGCCAAATCCTTGCATTTTTTTTAACTTCTCAAATATCTAGCAACTTTGGAGGTTGAACTTAGAGACTCAGTTTGTAAGTAATTTTCTCCTTAAAAGTTCATTATTTTTTTGGTTCTTCCTTGCCATTCCAGGACAATGTTGCAAGTTCAAACACAAGCAGCTTAAGATCATTCTTTATTGGAATGGGATTCTTATTTCACCGCACACCCATAACATTTATCACACTTTTAAGAATTTTTGTGATTGAAAAATATAGTAATTCCAAATTATGATGAATGTAAATTATTAAAATTTACCCAAAATATAGAAGAGTCTTTGAGCACACGCGCTAGTTATTGTTTTTTAAAGTTTACACAACACATATTTTTATAACACTTTTTTAACCCACACATTCTTTTATGACATTTAAATAACGTTACTAAAAATATTTTACTAAATAAATCCCAAGTTTTTTTAATTAAAAGAATAATCATTACTTTTTTACTATCATTTTGAAAAATTATACAATTAGAAGGAAAAAAAATGTTGTTTGCTCTATCTGTCCCACATAATATTTTGTCAGAAGCTAGCATTTTAATCAAATAAAGTCAATGTTAGTATTTAATTTTCATAAAACATCCAAATAGGAAATATTCATACTACTTTATGAAATTTTATTTATTGATGGAAGGAATAGTGGAATACAAGTATAACACAATTTAGTCAATTATCAAATAGGAAAAATATCATTCAATAACAATACTTTGATAATAATATATTCATTGATCGTACTTTTTTTTTTTTTTTTGAGAAGACATTGATCTTACGAGATAATAAAGTTCATCATAAAGTTAATTAATAAAAATTAGGAGAAAAAAAATGTATTACATAAAAGTGATGAATAATTTATATGACTGACATTTTTTTTTTAACCTTTTCAATTTTTTAAAAATATTAGGAATATCATATTTATATCATGAATGAGTAGGTTATAATTACAATTACATAAAAAAAATAATTAAGATTACAATAATGTTTTACTTTTAAAAAAATAAAAATAGAACTATGAAAAGATAGCTTGTGTATAACACAACCAATGTACCAAACAGTACCATATGATGCTGATGATGCCGAAAATAATACCACCAGTGAGTCACACGTTCCTCATACGTCACAAATGGCACCTGCATAACAAAAAGGAAGAACCTAGCAGAGAGTACCGGTGTGGTACCGGCCAAACACCCTCCGAAGGTTAAATCAGAATTACTCTCACTGCTCTAGAGTGCTAGAGAGGGTAAAATTATGCGTACCTTGGGTTGTGAGGGTGCTTGGGTTTTTATAGTAGCGAGGGTTGCCCCTCTTTTCCTTGGAGTAGAAGTCTTTTCCTTATAGAAGTCCTCTTGAGCGTATTTTATGGGATCTTTTCCTTATAAGGATCCCTTGAATATTATCTAGCGTGGGAAGCAAGACAATTCCTTATACGTAACGTGGGTAGCAAGTAAACTTATGCTCGGTCCGTCAGCCTCAATTTACTTCCTTCAGCTTTTGGGCGTCGGTTTAGTAATGCCATCAGCCTTGGAGCCAGCTGACCTTACGACCGTCAGCTATAACACCGTCTGCTATATCCGAAGGATTGCACTAAACCCGTCAGCTTTATGTTCCGCGTGGCTAGGCTCATCTTTTATCCTCATCAGCTGCCCCCTACTCTACGTGCTCGACGCCTAACACCGTCAACATGTGGAGTTATGACTTAACCATTTTTTGTTCTTAGAGACGAAAAAACCAATTATGAATGACTCCTTGAGCCGTGAGCTATTAAATGCAAGGATACGTGGCACGCAGTCGTTGGCCTCGTTTCTGGGCACGGGCGTCGCCTCGCCTTCCGTGCGTTTTCCCTCTTATATAAATACCGCGTCCCTTGTCTCATTTCGCTACTTCAACCTCGCTGACTTTTCAAGAGAGAACCCATCGCCCTTACTCCTGATTTGATCCGTCAGCTGTTATCAACACCGTCACTTCCAAGGCTGTTTCATCCGTTCAAGATCTGTTTCACCTGTAAGTTCTTCTTCCCTTTTCTTTGCTTTTTTACTTTTGTCTGAAAATTTTTTTTATTGAGGATGTCAGTCTAGGCACTTAGAATGGATCCGTCACTTGTAGGTAGTCAGATGTCAAGTGACGCGTCGAGTGATCAGTCGTCAGTCCGCGATGGAGCGGGCTACGACAAATTTTTTGGCTCAGGTCAAAAGTCCGACGGCTTTTCTGAGTCGTCAGGAAAAGAAACGTCAGCCCAATCCCCTAGTATTGACGTAGAAGACCATGTTGAGGGAGTTAGGGAGAAAGTGTTAAGTGAGGTTGAGGTCGAGGGGGGAGATGAGGAGATTGTTAGTGACGGGAACGGGGACGAAGGCGACGAAGAGATTGATAGTGACGGGAATAGGGATGAAGGTGACGAGGAGGTTAGTAGTGACGAGAATGGGGATGAAGGTGACGAAGAGTCCTGTGAGGGAACTTCAGGGAGTTCCGGAGGTAACCGTCCCTTCATCCTTCCGGAAGAGTGGGCCGTCAATAAATTCCTTCCAAAGATGAGCAACAGAGTTTTTAATGAGTTGCGTACCCGTTTCCAAATCCCAGATCACATTCCTATCCGTCTCTTTAGAAAAAACGAGAGGTGTTATACAGGGAGGACTGCAGATGTTGGGATGTACGATGCCATGTTCGCAGCAGGCCTCAGATTACCACTGACGGCTTTACACCGTCAGCTGGCGGATTTCTTGGGATTGTCCGTCAGCCAGATTGCTCCGAATGCCTGGAGGATCTTCATTGGTGCTGAGATCCTTTGGGGTCGATTGAGTGGGGGGAACCGTCACCTTTCGCTAGACGAGTTCTTTTATTGCTACAGACCTCAGCATAAAGTATCTGCCAAGGGGACATACCATTTTGCTCCTCGTGAGAAGAGCTTAAGATTAGTGTCTGATATGCCAGACTCAAATAGGAATTGGAAGAGTAGATTTTTCTTTGTTAAGGGGACGGGCTGGGTGTGCCGTCCGGATGAGTGGGATACGCTGCCCGGTGGTTATTTTGATAACACTTGGGCTTATATTAGGGATTCAGGTCGCCCCTTCTCTTTTTTTCTACCGTCTCTTTTCACTTAACAGGGAGTTTTTTTTTTTTTTTTTTTAACACCGTCTATTCCCTTTTGTTTCAGCTAGCGCTCGCCCAGAGATATCTGACGAACAAAGGGAATTCATCCGTCGGATACTTGGCATCCCGCTTGAGCAACGGAAGTGTAGGGATTTGATTATCCTAGACACTCTCCATCTGTATTGTGGGGGGCCAGAGCCGACAGCTGAAGCTCGGAAGTTGGAAGAATTTTCCCAAAAACGTAAGTGGACGTCTCATTTAATCCGTCGGCTTATTTATTCCGTCTGCTTTACTGATCCGTCAGTTTATTTTGCGTAGAGATGGAAGCTGCAAAGCAAAGGGTGAGGGCCGCCGCTGCCCGTAAGAAGGAGGAAGAGAAGGCCAAGGGAAAAGAAGGAGTGTCAACCCCTTATTCTGCTTTGAAGGGTTCAGTTAAGAGGAAGGCTGACGGAAAGGATGATCCTCCTTCTAAGAAGGTGGCCGTTAGTCCTGGGGATGTGCCCTCCAAAAGTCGCCCCCCCAGTCTAGTCACGGTGCTGGGAAAGGAGTGATGACCTCTTCCGGTCCCATCATTGAGGGGCCCCGTTACTTGTTGACTCACAAGGATTACGCTGTTGAAGGGGTGGAATCTCTTATAAAACAGACAGATCTGGATCCTTGTGCTCAGCTAGGGACGAAGGACCTGGGAGCGTCAGCTTTCTTTGATATAGCACGGGTATGCTTCCTACCTTGAATAATCTGATCTTGCCTTGCTTAATAGCTGACGATTGTACTTCCTTCAGGCCTTGGTTCGTGTTAAAGCACTCCAAGACCGGTGCGTGGCCAAAGAAGGCGTCGTCGCTCGGATTAGGAGACATAACTCCAACCTGATGGATCAGCAGGCGCAATATAAGGAGACCATTCGTCTCTTAAATGCAGATCTGAAGGATGTGAGGGAGAAGTTAGGAGAGGCTGAGAACCAGCAGAAGAAGCTTGAGGAGGAACTTTCATCTTTACGTGCGCAAGTAGAGACGGCTGGGACTGACGCGGTCCAAAAATTCAAGACAACCCAGTCATTCATTGATTTCTGTGCTGACTATTATGGCACAGGTTTCGATGATTGTCTAAAGCAAGTAGCGTCAGTTTATCCGGAGTTGGATCTATCTGGAATTACCATGGATGTCTCCGTGTCGATGACTCCTGCTGGCGACACTGTTGCTGACAAAGATGACGAACCCCTCAATTTGGACCTTTTGCTTAATGATGCCGGAGTTGTTTTAGCCCAGCCTGTCGTCAACACTCCTGCCGAGTCTTCAGATAAAGCACAAATTGCCAAAGACAAAGCTGACGGGGTCTCTAAGGACGCTCCTGCCACCTAATCCTGGCCATTTATTTTAATTTTTGAACAATGTTTTTAAGTGCCCTTGTGTTTATTAGGCTTTTTACTTGTAACCCTCTGCCCTTTTTGTGGCACTTGGTATCCGTTGCTTTGAACGTGTATACTGATGTTTTTATTCCTTTATTGACTAATTTCTATGGCCCCATTTATTTGATGAGACCGTTATCTTTTTGATCTTAGCCTTTTTTGATTAGCTCGTCATCTCTACAGGCTCGTTGGTTTGAGAACCTTGTTTGTAAGTAAAGTCTCATTTTTTGGTTAGACCGTCATCTATCGAACCGTCAACCTTATAGGTCCGTTGGTTCTAGGGCCTGGTCCATATGATGATAGCTTCATCCATTGGACCGTCAACTTTTTAGCTTTGGCTTTTTCGGACCGTCATTGTCTTGGCCTTAGCCTTAATGTTTTGACATCTTTGTTGGTCCGTCAGTTTTTAAGGCATGGTCCATATGATGATAGCTCATCTTATTGGACCGTCAGCTTTTTAGCTTTAGTCTTTCCGGACCGTTATTTTCTTGGCCTTAGCCTTGATGTTTTGACATCTTTGTTGGTCCGTCAGTTTTTAAGGCATGGTCCATATGATGATAGCTCATCTTATTGGACCGTCAGCTTTTTAGCTTTAGCCTTTCCGGACCGTTATTTTCTTGGTCTTAGCCTTGATGTTTTGACACCTTTGTTGGTCCGTCAGTTTTTAAGGCATGGTCCATATGATGATAGCTCATCTTATTGGACCGTCAGCTTTTTAGGCTTTGGCTTTTCCGGACCGTCATTTTCTTGGCCTTAGCCTTGATGTTTTGACATCTTTGTTGGTCCGTCAGTTTTTAAGGCATTGTCCATATGATGATAGCTCATCTATTGGACCGTCAGCTTTTTAGCTTTAGCCTTTCCGGACCGTTATTTTCTTGGCCTTAGCCTTGATGTCTTTGACACCTTCGTTGGTCCGTTATTTTTTAGGACCTTGTCCATACGATGATAGCTTCATCTATTGGACCGTCAGCTATTTTAGTCCGTGTGTTATGGACTTAGTCGTTTTGGTTGTGAACTCCGTAGAATAAAAAATAGACACTTCAGCAATTTCTGAATAAACTCCTCTTATTGCCATGCATTTAAATAAAAGTAATTAAAACCAAATCCTGCCCTTTGGGCTAAAAAGTATTGTTGCAAAAAACTAAAGTAAATGATAAATCTGAGGAGTAAAACTAAAATTTGTTGAAATAAAAAGGAGGTTGGTCTTCATGCTGCCGCTCCTATTGATAATACTTTCGTAGGTGCTCGGTGTTCCATGGGTGTGGTAGTTTCTGTCCTTCCAACGTTTCCAGGTGGTAAGTACCTTTTCTCTGCCACGACGAAACTCGGTAAGGACCTTCCCAATTGGGGCCGAGTTTCCCTTGGGTAGGGTCCCTAGCGGCGCCCATGACCTTTTTAAGAACAAGGTCTCCAACTTGGAAGTCTCTGTGTCGGACCCGAGAGTTGTAGTGTTTGGCCATGCGGTCCTGGTACCTAGCGAGCCTTTGTTCTGCTGCTGCTTTGATCTCGTCCACTAGGTCGAGCTGTAGTCGCATAGCCTCGTCGTTTTTGTTCTCATCATGGTTGTGCACCCTGTAACTTGTGAGTCCAACTTCGACCGGGATGACTGCTTCGCCTCCGTACGTCAGGCGGAACGGTGTCTCTCCTGTGGGTGTTCTTGCCGTCGTCCTGTATGCCCATAGTATACTCGGCAATTCTTCGGGCCATATACCCTTTGCCCCCTCGAGCCGAGTCTTGATAATCTTGAGCAAGGATCGGTTCGTGACTTCGACCTGGCCATTAGCTTGAGGGTGGGTGGGGGAGAAGTAGTGGTTCTTTATTCCTAACCTTGAGCAAAAATCCCGGAAGGGGTCGTTGTTGAATTGCCTCCCGTTGTTCGAGACAAAGACTCTAGGAATGCCAAACCTGCATATGATGCATCTCCAGACAAAGCTCCGCACGTTCTTCTCTGTAATCGTGGCCAAAGCTTCAGCTTCCACCCATTTCGTGAAATAGTCGATGCCCACTACCAGGAATTTCAGCTGTCGTACGGCTGTAGGGAATGGTCCCATAATGTCTAATCCCCATTGCGCGAACGGCCATAGGGCCATCATCAGGGTCAGCTCTTCGGTTGGTTGTCTAATAATATTGCTGAACCTTTGGCATTTGTCGCAGGCCCTGACATAGGCTTCGGCGTCCTTCTGCATGGTGGGCCAATAGTACCCTGCTCGCACAAGCTTGTGTACCAACGATCTGGACCCTGAGTGGTTTCCGCAGATTCCTTCATGCACCTCTCTCATGACGTAATCTGCCTCTTCCGTACCCAAGCATCTCAAATATGGTCGGGAGAAACCTCTTTTGTACAGGACGTCTTTTATCAGGACGAACCTCGCCGCCTGGACCTTAAGTTTCCTTGCGGTTTCCTTTTCGTTCGGTAAGACCCCATCTTTTAGGTATGAAACTAACGGCGTTGTCCAGCTACTGTCGGAGCATATTTCCTGCATGTTGCTGAGATCTATTAGCGGAGAAAGCTGCACGAAAGAGAGTACATTACCAGGGATGACCATTTGTTCTGCTGAAGCAGCCTTCGCAAGGCGATCGGCTCGCTCGTTTTCTCCTCTGGGAATTTGGACGACTTTGGCTTCTAGGTCATCCACTCTCGCCCTTACTTCATCAAGGTACTTCTTCATCTTTTCGCCCTTGCACTCGTAGTCTCCATTTATTTGGTTAGTGATGATCTGTGAATCGCAGTAGATGACTACCCTTGCTGCTCCGACTGCTTTGGCGAGGTCGAGCCCTGCTATCAGAGCCTCATACTCTGATTCATTATTGGTGGCGGGGAAGTCGAGACGGACCATACATTCAATGGTGTCTCCTTCGGGCGATCGTAGCACAATGCCAGCCCCTGCGGCTTGTCTGTTGGACGATCCATCCGTATATATGCTCCATTGAGGGGACTCTGCTGCCCCCTTATCTTCGTCATGAGTGAATTCAGCTATAAAGTCGGCGACAATCTGTCCCTTGATGGTGGTCCGCGGGCGGTACTGAATATCAAACTCGCTCAGTTCTATAGCCCATAACGCCAATCATCCTGCGGCCTCGGGACTGCTCATTACCCGCCGCAAGGGTTTGTCAGTCAGGACGTTCACCGTATGAGCTTGGAAGTACGGTTTGAGCTTGCGGGCTGCCGTAACTAATGCAAAGGCAAGTTTTTCCATGGGCAGGTATTTTTCTTCGGCACCATGAAGCGCTCGGCTTGCGTAGTACACGGGCTTTTGCACTTTCTCTTCGTGTTATCTTCGGCACGACTCCCGTCAGCTGAACATTTTATACCATCCGAAGATAGGTCTTGCGGGCTTTCTTGGATGACCCGGCGGCAGCCGTTCCTCCTACGATCATCCTTATATCCCCAATCGGGGGCCTCGGTCGCTCATTGTCCCGTCGGGGGTGTTGGTCTTGTGCGGGGGGATCCACTTTCTCCTTGCTAACGAATCTCTGCAGCTTTCCTTGTCTGATAAGGGCCTCAATCTGCTGCTTGAGGTCATAGCAATCAGCCGTGTCGTGGCCATGGTCGCGGTGGAAACGGCAATACTTATCCCGGGAACGTTTGTTGGGGTCACTCTTCAGTTTTCCCGGGAACGTCAGAGCCTCTTCGTCCTTGATTTGCATAAGGACTTGATCTATCGAGGCTGTCAGCGGAGTGAAGCTCGTGAACCTTCCCCCCAGGGGCTTAGGGCGCCTCTCGTCCCTTCGGTCTCCTGTTCTTGCCTTCTTTCGGCCTTGGTCCTGTCGAGTGTCTTCCTGCCTTTCTCTTTTCCTGGGCCTCTCTTCCCGAGCTAACAGCGCATCTTCAGCGTTCATATACTTTGTGGCGCGATAAAGTACTTCCGACATCATCTTTGGGTCGTTTTTGTATAGGGAGAACAAAAACTTACCCTTCTTCAAGCCATTGGTGAATGCCGCAACAAGTATCTTATCGTCGGCTTCGTCGATCGAGAGTGCCTCTTTGTTGAAGCGGGAGATGTAAGCTCTCAAAGTTTCATCTTCTCGCTGCTTCATACTCATCAAGCAAGCCGTAGACTTCTTGTATCGATGGCCTCCAATGAAGTGTGCGGTAAACTGAACGCTGAGCTCTTTGAAGGTGCTGATGGAGTTTGGTGTCAGTCGGCTGAACCAAATTCTCGCTACGCCCTTTAGCGTTGTAGGGAAGGCCCTACACATGATAGCGTCCGCTACTCCTTGAAGGTGCATTAAGGTCTTGAAGGTCTCCAGGTGATCCAGTGAGTCCTTGACCCCATCATAACTGTCTATCTGCGGCATGCAGAACTTACTTGGTAAAGGGTAGGAGTTGACGGTGGCGGTGAACGGCGAGTCAATTCGGTTGACGAGGTCGTCAAGGTCGCTTGATACTTGCCCCTTAAAAGCATTCATCATAACCTCCATTTGTTCCTTCATGGCCTGCATCTTCGCGATAACAAGTGGCGGAGTGGTTTCTGCGAGGGAGGGGATGCTTATGTTCTGCCGTTCTAGCTTGCTCGGGGCGTTGCTGGCCTGGGGTCCCTCCTGGTTTCTCCTGTCGGCGCTGGTTCCTTCTTGATCCGCTCCTTGGTTATTGGGAGCCGCATTTTTCTGTTTCAGCTGCTCTTCTAGGTCATGGTTTTGTTTGGTGAGGCACTCCACGGCTGTGGCGAGTGTCCTGATCTGTCTTTCAAGCGCAGTCGTAGGAGCTTCTTCCTCTTGAACGTCGTTAGTGGTCGCCATTGAACGAGTGAGTACCATGTAACTCTTTTGTCTAGGAATCGATAATGTGCTACGTTCCCACAGACGGCGCCAACTGATGATGCCGAAAATAATACCACCAGTGAGTCACACGTTCCTTGTACGTCGCAAATGGCACCTGCACAACAAAAAGGAAGAACCTAGCAGAGAGTACCGGTGTGGTACCGGCCAAACACCCTCCAAAGGTTAAATCATAATTACTCTCACTGCTCTAGAGTGCTAGAGAGGGTAAAATTATGCGTACCTTGGGTTGTGAGGGTGCTTGGGTTTTTATAATAGCGAGGGTTGCCCCTCTTTTCCTTGGAGTAGAAGTCTTTTCCTTATAGGAGTCCTCTTGAGCGTATTTTATGGGATCTTTTCCTTATAAGGATCCCTTGAATATTATCTAGCGTGGGAAGCAAGACAATTCGTTATACGTAACGTGGGTAGCAAGTAAACTTATGCTCGGTCCGTCAGCCTCAATTTACTTCCTTCAGCTTTTGGGCGTCGGTCTAATAATGCCGTCAGCCTTGGAGCCAGCTGACCTTATGACCGTCAACTATAACACCATCTGCTATGTCCGAAGGATTGCACTAAACCCGTCAGCTTTATGTTCCGCGTGGCTAGGCTCATCTTTTATCCTCATCAGATGCTTTTTTATTTTTTTTCTTTTTTTTTGTACATCGCGAGAGACCGACATAGATTTTTTTTAAAATTTTTTGGATAGGATCATAGGAGACAGATTTTTTTATCCAGCTTGAATGGGTGGAACGACAACGTTTCCGAGGATAACATTATTAATTGTATAATTTTTATAATAAAGAAATGATATGTCCACAACATTTTTACAATAACTTTACAACAAATCTTAAGTAGCAGGTTTTTACTGATTGTTATTGTTGCAGCAAAAAAGTAATCTTAGTGTTATTGTAAAAATAACAACTAACCACTTATAATTTGTTGTGAAAATATTGTAAAAATATTGTGGACATAACATCTCTTTGGAGATGTGTTGTTTCTGTTGGTAGACGGATGTCGCGGACGCTGTCGTTTTGAGCATCCGAGGTGGGATGCACGTGATGGGACCTGGGAATGGTTGGGAGTGTGAGTGCCTTTTGTTTGTTTACCTGGGGATCTAGTTCTTTTTTATTGTATTTTATTTCAAAAAACAAAATTTTGCTATAAACTGATCTGATTTGAAGTTGTCATTTTCAACTTATTACTTAGCAATTTTATAAAACTCGTCAAAAAAGTTATGTTATTAAAATTACAGATATTCTTTTTAATCGTCATATCATAAATTATATGAATTTAACTCTAAATCGTTTAGTGCTAAACTTTTTTATTATATTAATAGATTTAGATTTTTTTTCATTATAAAATTTAAGTAGTATAACTTCGTCTTTTTTATATAATTCAATAGTAAAAATGTGAAAGCTAATTTAATTTAAATACTCAAATGTGTCAACTAATTGAAATACAAAACCTTTTAACTAGGTACATTTTTTACTTAAACCCAGTATATTAGTGTGAGGTTCAAAAACACAATAACAGACGAGCTAGCCTTGTGATTAATATCAACACAACTAATTTTTAATATATGGGAGGTAGAAATCCACAATGGGAAGATTTAAAAGAAGGTTGGAGACAAATATCATCAAATCAAAGGTTTTATACGCATAAAAATCATATTCACGAGGTATAGATAGGGGTTCTAAAGAATGAATACAAGTAAAGACTCTTCTCATTTTCTCTCTCTTGTTCTTCCTTCTTCTTCTTCTTTTTTTTTCTTTTTTTTTTTTCCCTAGATCCCCCTTCCGGTTGTTCTCCTCTTTCTTTTATAACCATCTTTCATCCTTTTCCAATTGTCCTACTCTTAGCTGGATTTAGGGGAATGTTTTTCCCATTAACACCTTCTCCTGCCCTTTTTTTATCAAGAAAATAGATTTTTCGGGTTGTTTATACTATTCAGGTCAATCAGTCAATATTTAATGTAGCTAACATTAGGTAGGTAGAACTCATTAATACGAAGGTGACTGTTATATTGGGTTTTGCGTGTTCTTCTACATGATCCCCGGAGAAGATAGGAGAAGTGTCCTGAATTAAGCACCTGGCCACTTCTCAATTGAGTTAGTATTCCTCGAGAAGATGAATTCCTCGGATTACCTTGATAATGGGCCCAAATGGTCTATTCTCAACGGGGCGGCTCATTGGTCATTTACTAGTCTCTAGGTTGGGCCTATTCCGCAGATGGAGCTTCTCAAGATTTTCTCTTTAGGTCAAGGTCCTCAGGGCAGATTAGGTCCACCCCCCACAATTAGATTTCTTAATAAATTTCAAATGATTTTTGTATTGGATAATAAAACACAAATGTATTATGTATTCAAGAACAATAAATTCAATATTCAATACAAATATGTGTACTCCAAAAGTTACAAAAACAAATTCAATTTTTTTTCCTCCCTTAGTAACAATTTGCAGGGTTTGGGTAATCCACCAAAAATTTTGGTATGATCTCCCAAAAAAGGTCTTATTAGTTACATATAACATAGCATTCTAATTCAATTCTTTTATCCATGGCATGACGCCATGTTACTGCTTTAAGTTCATCACTCTATTGACACAATGGACATTTATAAGGACTTAAGAAAGTGGACTAACTTTTGCTCTCCCCCCCCCCCCCCCAAAAAAAAAAAAAGTGGACTAACTTTATGTTCATATATCAAAGAACCTAGAATAAGAAAGTGGGGTAGAAATTAAATTAGCTGGGCTTAAATGATTAGATTCACTAGCCCAAAGACTAGATTTAGATTTGTTTAGCCCAGGCTTTTCTTATAAATGGGCTAAGCGGGAATTGTTTATGGGACTTAAAAGTGCTCCAACCTTAAAGATTCAGGGGCTCTTTGGTTTTTTTAAAAACCATCACTCATTACTTTATAACTTATCACTTTTCACTGAAAATACCACAACTTCCTATGGCACTTGTTTCCAATTTTGATAACTCAAAAAATTTTACTTTTTGTGAGACCCACAGATTGACTTGGTGCAGCTTTTACTTTTCTTTTTTCTTTTTTCCTTCAACCCCCAATACCCAAACTCACCAAACCCAGTAAAGAAAAAAAAAAAAAAAGTTACATGTTGTGAGTCCCTCAAATATGTTTGTATTTACCAAAATGTCATCATAACTCTATTTCCATAACTCAAAAACACTTAAAAGTTGCTTTTAGTTTCCATAACTCATCACTCAAAAATCAGAGAATTGAGTAATGAAAACAAAAACTGAAAACAAATCCAAACAAACCAAATAACCGTGGGACCCACCAATTTTGAGTTATGGGTGATGGAAACACTAAATCCAAATAGCCCCTCAATAAATAGGATTCGAGAAAAAAGAGGGGGGAGAGAAGTGTGGTGACATTAAAAAGTTTCTAGATAACTGTTAGGTCCATATTTATAGGCTGGCTAATCACGAACCATTATAATGTTTAGAATTAAATTTGTCTACTTATTTGGTAACAGGCTATACAACTGATCAAGACAAATCAAGTTAAAAACAATAGAAGACTCAAGAATGTAGAAACTAGACAGCTGTTGTGTTGTATTTCAACTGCAACTCGATAGATTGAAAACTTAAGAATGTCGAAATTGGACAGCTATTGTGTTGTATTTCAACTGCAGCTCAATAGGTTGAGAGTCATTTGACTTGACCTGTTGAACTATATGTCTCGACCAATCAAGACTAAAGCAGATTAGGTATTCAACAAATTTTTTTTTTCAACTGTTGGATGTAGGGTTTTGTGCAACTCAAATACACTATATATAAAAACCCTAGACCATGTTTTTACATATACAAGAGGGTAGTGTTTTTGTACACAAATCTATAATTTTTCAAGCTCTCTTGAAGCATCAATCTAAGACTTGCGTGCATACAAAAGATGTTACTGAACAAATCTTTGAGATTAGATCTCAAAGTCACGATCTAAGAGTTTGTGTGAAACAAATTAGTATGGAACATTCTGTGGATCTTGGAACTACATGTAGTTGTGTCAGTAAGTACTACATGAAGTAAACTTCTATTCTATTCTAATGGATTTGCTGTCTTGAGGTTTGATGATTTAATCCCTTCAAGTTTATACTGTGAAATGGTTTGTTTCATCAGTTTTCCTAAGTCATCAATTTGGTGTTTTATGTGATTCATGTTTGTGTGATGTTAATCAATCCAAATCTAAAACATAATTAATCTAATTAATTACTTGGTTAAGAATTGGTTAATATTGTGACTACTAAGACCTAAAACCCTAACAACAACAAACAAGAAAAAAAAATCGTACATTTAATTTAAAGAATAAAGTAATAAACAAAGACATATTTCAAGTAGTTTATTAATTTTAAGGTTATGTTAATGGGTGCCCTTAGGGCAATTGTTAATAAATTATTTTAAGAAAGTTTTAATACAACTTTTATGAGAATATAAAAAAGCTATTAAAAAAAAGTCAGTACTTTTCTATTTTCCAAATAAAGTTTCTAAAAATGGTTTTTAAACCAATACCTTTAGAGTATCCTTTAACTTTTTCCTTAATATAACTAATCACATTAATGGATTCCAATTATCTCATTTAGTAAAGTCAATAAGGGATACAAGTTTCAGTCACGCTTTCACCAAAACCAACTAGTTTTTTTGACGCAATTATCATGGAATCTACAAGTCCAAAACATCTATCAAAAACCACATCATCTAGCTTGGTCAAAATACGAAAAAGAAGACCACATCATAACTAGCCTGCTAGAGGAGCAAGCATGCCATGAAGCTCAGCAGAGCACATATCACGAAAGAGTTTTATAGGTAGATAAGGAATCCATATGCCAAGGAGTAATCAAACATAAAAGAGAGACGCAAAGAGCCAAAGTTTGATCTTGGATAAGAGAGAAAAGACAAGTTAATTAAAGGTGGTTTGACAAAGTGAATACATAATAAAACAAAAAAGTTTGGGAACAAAATGATAGCTAGTTTTCCAAAGATAGCTTTCAATATGTGCTTTTAGGACTTAGAAGAGTAAGTAAATATGTCAAAAGTCATTTCCATACAATTATGTTAACAAACTTCAAACAATGTTACTTGCCCTATAAGGGCTACAAAATCATGTTAACAAATAATTAACAGGACTCAACCAGATTACAAGGATCACAAAAACAAATAACTTAAGAGATCCAAAGGCAGCAAGCCCCAGCAAACCAACCTATACCATACGTAACACACATCACCAGCCACTATAAACTTTGCCAGATAAAAGAATGTGAACCAAAAACAATACACACATGCACACATTATACAATTATAACATTAGAAGATCAGTAAACACTCATTTTTCATGCTTAGATTAGATCAGACATCCTTCTTCTATGACGACAAATTGTAACTCTCAAATTTGGATCTGATGAAGTGACAATCTTGTTTCTTGGCAAGGAGTCCACCTTCAAATCTGAGCCATTGCATTTGGGACTGTCTCCAGGGAGAGTTTTTGTCTCAGCATATCGAGATTTTCTACTTGAGCTTTGTAAAATTGCCCTGAAACGAGGTTCTGAATAACTAAGTGATTGGGAAGGTGAAAACTGGTTTGAACTTCTTGTCACTGATCTAAAACTTCTTGCTCTTCCAACAATATCTTTTTCTACGGCACTGTGCCTTTCACGACTGGCCGCAGTGGAAGTCATGAAACGAGGCTGAGACTTGGAACGATTTCGTTTAATATTTTTCTTGGTTGTTTGAGGTATTCCAATAGCTTCTTTCAAATCTATTTTGGGGCTTATGGGGATCTTGGCTTCTTCTTCAAGAAGACCATAAGTAGTTGAGAATAGCCCTTTGTTTTCACTCAACAGAATTTCAGCCTTGTGTATTTGATTCCTAACTTTCTGGCATTCTTCTTCAGCTTCTCTTATGTCTTCCTCAAGCAACATGATCTTTTTTTCTCTTTGCCTTTTTAATTCCTGTATAAGCATAGATACAAAAATCGCGCATGAAAATGTGTTACCGAAGAAACCAACAGTTTCAAAGAATTTGAGAAGCATACCTCTGGAAGTTCTCTATTGGACTCGATTCCTCTTGCTCTCTTAGCAAAGCTCAAAGAGCAGATGGTCTCTGCAACATCAGTTTCACACGGACTTACATGCACAAGCATTAAAACTTTCGAGTGATCACCTGTAGCAATTGATTGTAAAACATTTTTTCAATGAGAATGTTGTAACTTCCCATAAAAATAAATTTTTGTTTAAATTTTTTTTTTGTTATTATCACAAATGCATAGTTTATAGTGGATTCATCAACCTAGAAAGCAACTAGATTTGATCAATCATAATTTTAGGATCTCAATTAAGCTAAAGAATAATCTCATTCAGAAATGGTATCAAAACTAGTGCATTGTTTCAAATGTTATGAAGATGGTAAATAGAAGAAAGAAGTATATTACCTAAGGAATCCTTGAGAAGTTGAGTTAGCTTGCTATTTCTGCAACCAAAGAAACAGATAATAAAACTGAGCCAGGTTACAGTATAATTGGTAGGGAAAAGGAACACCTTAAAGGGCTTATCTGCTAGCAGTTAGAAACTTAAAGCCCACGTCTAGCAATTTCAAACTTAGGGACCACTGCTAGCTTATCTAACAAGAATGAGTAGATAACTAAAGCTGAGAATCAAACAGGACTTGCCTGTAAGGAACATGTGCCTTCCTCTTCCTCAAAGCTGCAATAACATCACCTAAAGCTGAAAGAGAGAGATTTATGGCTCTTCCTTCATCAAGTGTTAGTCCAGTGGCTCCTGTTTTCAATAAGCGCTCGCTTCCTCCTAGATCAACCATCCACAGTTTGCTTATTGGTGCTTTAGCTTCCAAAGCATCCCCACGTCGATAAATGGTGATCCTCGTTAAGCTAGATATATAAAGCTAAGCAGATAACGTAATTATCAAACCAAATTAATCCATCAAACTATCTAAAAAATATAACTAGATCCATAACCCACCAGTGTGACCTGCTAGACGCCTCATTCACATTAGTCCAAGCAGTGGATCTAACACGTCTCCCCTTAGTATACCACCATCTGGCCTTTGCAATATCTGGAATTGGAACATCCGTGAGACCCTCAATTTCCACCGATCCCTTTGAATCTGTTTGAATGTTGAGGTTGCTGTAGTAGAGTTAGTCAAATCATAACAAGCAAATTTCTGTGTGATGAATATATATATTGTGCATTGGGTTGAATATAATACCATCTTGTTAGAGCTTCATATGCTCTATAGAGTGGTTTTGGAGCCAGCAGATCTCGAACATGACCCATGTAAACCTCCAACATGCTCATCGAAAATGATAAAGAATACGAGTTATCAAAAGAGGCTTGATGGAAGAGCTCATTCAGAGCTCGAGGAAGAATTCCTGGTTTCTCATCTGTGCCATCCTGTAGATTCATTTCAGTCCATCATTGTTCAACCACATGAAAGAATTATTAACTAAATCCAAATTTCAATTACTGACCATGGTAAATGTCTTCCCTGTGCCAGTTTGACCGTAGGCGAAAACACACACATTATGTCCATCAAGTGCAGATTTGAGGATTGGTTCCACCTCAGCAAAAACATCCTCTACAAAAATTTTGAAACAGGATAGACTCTTATTGCAACTGGCATTAATTTTTTTCAAAGTATAATCAGAACTTAACATGTACATTGACATTTAACACTAACCTTGGCTTGTTTCTTGTTGAAACACTTTATCAAATTCGAATTCTTTCCTTGTTCCAGCCAACTTGACCGCAATCTTCTCCGATCCAGCTGAAATGGGTTCATGAATTCTTTTCTTGTCTGTCAAAAGCATTGGTCGAACTCGACAAAATACCCGAACGCTACCTGAAAATTGAACTCAATTCTTATATTAGAAGGAAAACAAAGAACATTCCATATGATTAAGCCAACCAAGACCATTACCTTTGATATCTAATATCTTATTCAACGCTTCTCTCCGTTTCTCAGCCAATGATTTCCCCTTCAGCCTCAACCGTGCAACTTCCCCTAATGAACCAATTCAGTGAAAGATATTAACATTATGGCAATGACCACTACTGCTTGAAATCAAAACAACAACCTCAGGTAGCTTCAAATGTGATTGAAAATCCTACCTTCTAGATTCAGTATTGACTGCTCAAGCTCATGCTTTTCTTGCTCAGGGACAACATTGACATCGGTACAGATGACAGGAATGGATGGTGAATCGTGAAATTCAGAAACTGGTGAGAACCCATCAAGGGAATCTTGGTTTGATCCCATTGGGGATGATTTCAAGGACTCCATTGCCTTTTCTGAAGGCAATGGGATCTGTTTTTCCTCAGTGGAAATGAACATTTCTTAGCCCAACAAGGCAATCAACCACTCAAACCTTTTCCAAAAAAATGCAGAATTTGAAACACAAAGAACCTTTTTTTGGCCGTACAATGCTCCAACTAAAGCACAAATGAAGCAAATCTTTTTTTACTCTCTCTTTTTCTTTATAGGTAATGGATGAAGCTAAAATCTAAATATACTCTTATGCACAAAATCCATAAATAACAAAAATTTATCACAATGACTTAAGTTATTTCTTAAAAATAGACAAGAAAAAGAAAATCTATCTCCAATGACCTCGACAAAATTTATGACTGACCCATATAAAGACAACAAGGGAGACAATTTTTTTACACCTTAAAACAAGGACAAGAAGAAGCTATCATCACTAACTTTGTTAGCATGAGATCAGCTATTTAACCCAACATAATCAACTTTGACTGACCCACATGAAAACCTCAACCTTGACAACCAGAAACACCTTAAATAAAAGAAGAAAACAAATCAAAGTTTATGTCTCAGAGTAATAACCACACTCAAAGTACCTGGAACTAAAAAGAAATGGCTTCACAAATTCTTGAAGGTAAAGAAACTTTTTTACAAGATGAGAACTAGAACTGGGGATAAGGATGCAAAGAGAGTGACTTTGTAGCTGAAATAAAGTTACTGTAGCTATATAATTGAGTGGCACCAAAAAAATACTATTTTTCTTGAAAACCCAGAAGAAATCAAGCTAGAGAACAAGAAGAAGTCAAAAACTGAGCACAGATTTTCAAAGACAACCTTAGGAAATACGGGAAGCCAGAAGAAAAAGGAATGTGGGTATTAGTTATTTTCAATGATTGAACACTTAAGGCCCAGATTAGAAGGTGAAAGTTCCTGTACAGTTAAGGGGTACACAAAAGTCAATAAAAAAAGAAAAATAAAAATCTAAAAACACAAAAATTTTCGCAACCAGAGATTGCTAATAATAACATGAGATTGCTAATCAGTAGCATCAGGACCACAAATTTTTCTCCGAATTTTTTACTATAATTTTAATACGACAAATCGTGATTAATGTGACAGATTGCTATAATTAATCATCACTTACAGGTGAATTTACCTTTTTTTTATCAATCATATTTTGTCACATCGCAATTATGGTAAGAAATTGTGAAAAATTTTGTGATCCTAAACTTTTCTATAACTAATAACAAATAAAAAAAAATAGTCTCAATATGGACTCAAATAAAAACTAATTTTTAAATAGTCTCAACACTTTTGTAATAATTATGATATGATAGACTGTGAATAATTTCACACTCTGTCACATCACAATTATGGTAAGAAGTGAAAAATTTCGTGGTCCTAGACCTTTCTATAGCTAAAAACAAGTGAAAAAAATAGTGTCAATGTGAACTCAAATAAAAACTATTTTTTAGATAGTTTTAACCTTTTTTTTTGTCACAATTTTGATCAGATAGATTATGAGTAATTTTTATCAATCACATTCTCCCACGTTACAATTTGTAACAAGAAGTTTTGAAAAATTTTATAATAATTTCAAACTATGGCAAGTTAACCTAACCGGAAGCCGCACATTAAATAAGAGCAAAGAAGTATTTATTAAAAACTTAACTAACTTTTATCACATTGATCATAATAAATAAATAAAAATACTTTAATGTAAGAATCTTTTTTGGTTGGTCCAGATCTCAAACCGAACTGTAAAGTTTTGTTTTTCAAGGTGGAGCGTGAGGAGCGGAGGGGTGACAGTGAAATTAAAAGTGAAAAAGACGTGCTTTTTGGTCACATTGATCAATTTTGGGGGTTTTTTTTTTTTTAAGGGACTTTGGCTTGAAGGAATTGAGAACATGGATTCTTGTACTACTTTAAAACCATTGGTTAATGTCTTGACACGTGGTGGGACATTGCTGATGTGGCGAGACACTATTGGGAGAGATTGACTGGTGGACCCTATGTTTTAGTACATGGGATTGTTGTTTATCAGTTAATTTATTTTTTTAACGGTTTTACCGAGATGGAACATGGAAGACTTGCCGTTAACGGTAAAGTTGTAATAATGGCGGGTAAAGAGTAGAGAAGAGACTAGAGACTGATTATTGGGTGTCGGAATTTGAAATTTCAAATTATTCTGCTTGTGGATTTACTTTGTTGGAACCTTCATAAAGCAACAAGAATCTTTAGTGTTTGATTGAAATGAAAAATGAAATTTATTTCATTATTTAACTTATTTTTTCTATTATTTATGGGTTCTATCACATTTTTTTGTATTATTTATGGTCTTACTGTACTATTTCAACTAACTTTTACCTTTAGTTACAGTACTTTCAGCAATAATTTTTCAGTTTCAGTAAAACAAGAGTTATCCAAACACATCCTTAATATGCTGATTCTTTATTTTATTAATCTTTTCCTTCATGAGAAAACTAGAACCTATGTACAATTGAGTCCGTCTGAAAACATTTTATTTAATTGAATTTTTTTTTTTTACTAAAAGTACTGTAGATAAAATAGTACAGTAAAATCTATTAATAGTATTAAAAAGTGTAATTAGACTTATAAATAATAATAAAAATAAACTAAATAGTAAAAAAAAGTTGATTTTTTTAAGTCAATGCAAAATGTAACAGTAAAAAAAATAAACTTTTAATTGATGATACGTATTCAATATGAAATTCACGACCTTCCAAAAATAAAATATTAGATTTTTTTTTTCCTTGATAAGAATAAAATATTAGATTTCAGATTTCGGGCCTTTGGGCATGGTTATGTTGCATAGAAATGTCCAAAAGTTGTAGTCAACAAAGACCATTTTGTGATTCCCATCCAAAAAAAAAAAAAAAAGACAATTTTGTGATATGTGAAACTATAAACTCAACTTTTACCTGTGTGACAGTGACGCTATCCTTCCACTAACTACTTCACTTAGTTTTTTGAGAAAGTTATGTTTGCTTAGGACGATTTTGGGAGTATGGATAAAAGAGAGTGATATAACAGAGAAAATGGATGGGATGAGTACTTGGTACGGAGGAAAAGAGAAAGGGAAAAATGGTAAGGTTTAGATATTGGCTTGTATTGTATGGTAGAGTATTTTAGTAATATATTTTCAGTTTTTAAACAATATTATATATATTTTCATATATATTTTAACCATATATATTTTAAAAAAATACAAACAGCATTACTTAAACTACTCTATCAAACGGACCTTTTTTAGCCTACCAAAATTCAATTTCCACAAAATGGAGAAAAATTGGAGTAAAAATAGGTTGCACATTTTTGGACTAAAATGCCCATTGCCCACTGCCAACGTGAAGCTTTTGTTTTTTCGGCCTTTGTTTCTTTTAATTTTTCCGTACTCTTTCTAGAAAAATACTTCCCCCCTTGCCGACGTTGACAACCCTTTTTTTCAATAGTTTTTATTTTTTATAGGTGCTATTCATTTCTCTCTCTTTTTCTCCCATTAGTTTTGGGTTTTTGATTTTTTTTAGCCATTAATGCGTTATTGGTTTCTCTTTTTTTTCCCCTCTGTTTGTTTGTTTGTTTTTTTTTTTTTTTTTGGTTTTTTAGAAAATAAGTTTGGGTTTTTGAATTTCTTGAGCTCTTTTTTTTTTTTTTTTTTTTTTTTACAAATGAAGTGCCCATATATATATTAATAAAAATATAAAAAGTGTAATTTTTTTTCTTTTATTTAATAGGGACATAATTGTAAATTTATATAAACAACATTTTCTATCTTCCTATTTTTTTTCTCAATCAAATAAAAAAGTTCTTCGACCCTCCACTTTTCCACTCTTTCAACTAGAAGTGTGCATAGGTCAAGTTGAGGAGTCTTTTCAACCCATCTCACCATGATGGGTTAAAAAACATTCAACTCAACTCAACCTATCATAGGCGTTCAACCTAACCCACGTGGATCCAATTGGGTGTGGTTGGACCCACAGGTTGGACAGCTTTTTTTAATTATTATTATTGTTACTAAATTAAGTATTAGAACAACACTACCACAAATAAGAGTATATTTATAATCAAATAATCATGAGCAAAATATCAAACAAATACAAATTATATGAGAAGAATTTAGGGTTTGAGTTTTATTTAGGAAGAGGTGCAAAAAAGTAAATAACAAAATTGTATAATATATATTTTAATATTTATTAAATATAGGTGGGTTAGGTTGGGATTTGTGAATCTTATAACCCGAACCCAATCTGACCCACTGTAAAAAAAAATATTTATAACCTAACCCAATCCACCAACCCTTGAAAACTGACTGTAGAAAATATTTTAGTTTCCTTCGTTGGGCCGGGTCGGTTTTGGTGAGTTCGCTACAAACCCCTACCTCCAACCAAACACAAATGAAGGAAACTAAAATATTTTCTATTTTCCAACTTTTCCACCCGTCTCCATTTTTTATCCTCCCACTTTTCTATCTCCCCAACCAAACGAACCCTCAATTGAAGGTTCAAACTCTTCTATGAAACTCAATGTTGCCATTCAATTTCGTGTTAATATATTTTTACATACATATTCATGAATTTACACTAAAAAATATGATGGAATAGAAAAATCAATTATAAATTATTAACTTTCTCTGCAATACTATAAATGTGTTCATCTAACTTACAAATTAAAAAAGAAAACAACAGCTTATCAAATAATTTTTTTTTTCCTTTTTACATCACTTTATTTAGTGAACACATGTAATGAGCACTTTAGAGTGTTTTTCATATGATATTCATGGAGATGAACTTATGATTACATAAATTGTTTTTGAAATTTGATGAAGCAATAAAACCAGTGAAAATTATTTAAAAAAAATATTCATAAATTTTGAAAAGTGATAAAATAATCTAATCAATATATATATATATATAACCGAAACCTTTGAAACTTTTACAATTTTCTACATCATCACTATTTTCTTTTTCTTTTTAGATTCTTTTTCTTTTTAGATTCTTTTTCTTTTAGGTTTTATATCTTATATATTTATTAACTTATCAAGTGTTACAATAGTTTAGTTTAAGTAAAACTCCATTAGATATATGTTTCAAGAGTTTGAAAATTCTACTTCAACTAAAATTCTATAACAAAAATTTCAACAACCACAATCTCTACTCTCTACTATTTAGGAACTGCACTCCCTTTTTTCTTAGTCTCTTCAAATGTAGCATATCATTGCTCCAGAACAGTCTTGCTATATATATATAAACACAAACCCACGGCCAAACATGCTCCCCAAACCACTGATCTACACTTGCTTCACAGTTTTTGGTTCAATCATGACTGTACACAACTTTTAGATTTGTCACTCTCGACAGCTATTTTTGTCGCCGATGGAGCCCCATCACCGCTACATGTTGTTGGTACTATCGAAGTGAACTGGGTCTTGATTCTTGATGAGAATCATGGAGTCACCGATCAACATAACGGTTAAAAAGTTGCTTCAAAGGGTGGTGCCAAAGTGGGTCTTGATTCTTGATGAACTATGAATCACCGAAGTCTCTTTGTTGAAGTGCGGGTACTGAGTTAAGGCAAGCAATATTTGAAACAGAATTACAGAGAGAGGTATTGAAAGAAGTGTGTGGAGGAAAAATTGAGAAAAGGGAGAAATAAAGAAGACAAAAGGTGAAGGAAATGTGGTTGAGAAAAAATAGAAGAAAAAATAAATAAATAAAAGGGTGTTGAGTTGGTGGTTTTAACCATTGCTATTAGGGATATAATTTTATGTAATTGGTATGTCCTTTGACAAAACACACTTTACTTGTATTTAGGTAAATCTAAATAGGTTTAAGATGATCATTACAAGTGGTTAAATTGAAGACATGAAGATTACTCAAGAACTACTCAAGAAAAGTGCAATCTGCAGGTCTTGATACCTTCTTGACAAAAGCTTGATTTGTTGAGATTTATTAAAACTCGACAGATATCTCAATCGATCAAGCTTACGGGATTTAGATTATAGCTAGCAACGTTTTTATTCTAAAAGGCTATTTGTTTATGGGTTTTGTATAATCCTTATAGGACTAGGAAAACCCAAGGTTTGTGGGTTTGTATAATCCTTATTGGACTAGGAAAACCCAAGGTTTGTGTAAACCTATTTGGAATAGGAGAGTCCATTAAGCTCCTATTTAAAGGAGGTGGAAAAAGAAAAACTCTAACCCTAGAGAGCTTCATAAGGTTTTCTTTTTGAAACCCTAGCCTCCTCCTATAGAATAAAGAGTTTTTGCTGCGTTTCTTGTACACCTTTGGGTTCTGTAATCAAGCAAAATCTCTTGCACCAAAATTGAAGATCTTATTGGTGTTTCTATGTGAAGCTGCTATAAATCAACTACAACAATCAAAGGGTTGCTGTGGAGTTAGTCACATACTTGGATTCGTGCAAAGGAGTAAGTCGCGTATTGGGATCCGCGCATCAGATTGGTTAGTCACATACTAGGAGTCATGCATCGGAAGGAGAAATTGTCACTACAGAACAAGTCCAATTGGGTATTAGGGTAAGGGTTCAATTGTAGGTTGGTATAAGGTACTGAGATTCCTTTACTTGTAACCGCTTGTTGTGATAATAGTGGAATTTCGGGAGTAGTGACCTTAAAATCACTTGGTGGGGTTTTTGTCGTGTAAGTTTTCCTCATTCTTAAACAAATCACCGTGTCAATTTATTTTCTGCTGCATACTTAGTTTATGAGTGATTTGTTTGTGCTACCACGCGTTTGCATGTTAGTTAACTTAATTAATTCACTTGGCTAAATTAATTGATTAATTTATCACAAGGGGTCAATGCATTTTTGGCCTATCAATTGTGTATAAATAAGTTAATAAGAACGCTTTCAAAACATGTCCAAAATTCATCTGATGAATTCATTCCAAGATATTTGGTCTTCCTTGATTATACAAGATTGCTTATTCTATTATGAGGTGTGCATACATGGATTATGAAGCAATGTTATGAGGTGATGTAAACGTTTATAACACATTGAATGAATTCTACTACAACTACCATCTATAGCAACTTTTATTAATCATTGTTAATTTCTCTTAATTTTTTAATAATTGTTAAATTTGAATTTTTTACTTCAATATAGTGATTTTAATGTTTCAAGTAGGCTATGACCACCAAAATTATCAAAAAATTAGTTGTATCATGTCTTTGATACCTTATGTTGTAAAAGTGCATGACATTATTTTTTGAATTTTACATTTAATAGTTTTCCCGTGCATCACACGGGTTAGCAATTGGTCTTTAATAATAGATAAGTATTGTGCCTTT